>NW_020191540.1:12500-126311 GCF_002263795.3 Bos taurus
AACTCTGTGTGACCCTATGGACTGTAACCCGCCAGGCTCCTCTGTCCATGGGGTTTTCCAGGCAAGAATACTGGAGTAGGTTGCCATTTTCTTCTCCAGGGGATGCTCCCCCAGGGATTGAAATCATGTCTCTTGCCTTGCAGATGATTCTTTGCTGCTGAGCCATTGGGGAAACCCCACTAATAAGTAAGGACAGTTAAAGATGTGCTGGCTCAAATGTGCAGACAAAAAATAGCTGAGATTTCCCAAGCTTAAGAAAGAGACTTGTAAATACCTCAAAAGGCTAGCAAAATGGCCTAGATGAAGGGTCAAAAGGGATCCAAAACCAGTTAATGTGACAACTGGAGTCTTAAAGGTCATAACAAGCCCAAGGATTCATCAAGTAGTTAGTACAAAGGGATATATAACCTAATATCTAATATAGATCAGAAGCTTGAGTTTTTCTCCTTCTGGTTAAGACAGAAGACAAGATGCCCTTCTCTCAATACCAGAATAGTTTCTGAAGAGACTTGATCATTCTCAGGTAAAAATTGTCCTGGTGAGTGGTAAGATGCAGAGGTGAAGTGCCAAGGATATGTTTATGGAAAGTATTATAAGGGCAAATATAGCACTACAGCTAAGTGAACTCCCAAGATGCAGTGACTTAATAATTTACTCCTTTCTCAGGCAGCAGTATGAGTTAAGGGGTTTGGGAAAGGCAATTAGACCCTCAATATGTGGTTTCCATCTTTGTCTAAAAAGTGATCATTTCAGTGGCAACAGTTTTAAGTGGGAAGGAAGAGAAAAAAGTCCATATCTAATGGCTTTAACGTAGAGGTGATCTTTAGGTTTCAGGCACCACTTTCTACTGACGGCTCATTGCCAAGACTTGACAACATTATGTATCCCACTGACAAGGGGCAATGGGAACAGTGGTGAACAGCTGGATGACAAATGTTTTACTTATAAAACATAAAATAGTGGACACTGAGGACTATGTCTGCCATAAGAATCACAGAAAATGTGATCTTAAAGGGTCAAGTTATAATGATCTCTGTCCGTATGATTGTTTCTTGAGCAGCCTATCGTTTCAGACTTGACACCAACTTGTTAGAAGCAAACTTGGGTGATTTGAAAACATTAAAAAAAATTGTTAATGTAGTTTCCAATACTAATCAAATAGTGCTTTTTCTTCCTGCTCAGAACCTAAAGTTATGAAAAAGAACTGTCCTCCCACCATCTGCTTTTTCTGAGAACCAATCTGAGGGAATGTGGCTTGTGGGCAATTAGTAAATTAGCCTGAGTAACAATACTTTCTGTGCTTAAATGAATCCATCTTTCCAGTGATACTACCACAAGTAAATGTTACTTCTCAGAGTCTTTCTACACATGTTCAATTGTGCACCCCTTTTAATTGGACTAGCCCTTAAACAAGAATAAACTCATTCATGAGAAATTACTTCTGCTTCTGATTTGTTTTTATGCTGGTATTATTAGCAAGAATCAACAAGGACAAAAAATGTATTCCACTTATATTAAGAATGAAGGTAGATTAAGTGGACACCGATCAACATAAATTGAATTGTAAACGTGTAATCAGATCCCAATGGATACCAGTTTGAGCTGTGCTGATCACATTTTAACACATGTCTACTGCAATGACATTTGGTTTTACACAGATTCTTATCTGGTTGATCCACTCTAGTTATTAAAAGCTTGACTTAAGGAGCTAAATACGGACCTAAGAATGTAATGTTAGTGACAAGATTTTGGAATCAAACCATACCTTCATCATAGCAATCAAATGTTTAACAGGACATTCTTCTGATCAAAAGTTAGATTTTAAATGACAAAAATCCATATTGCTTCATATTTTTAAACTATAAGAAGGACATGATAGGCTTTACTCATAAATTTTTCACCTATTTAAATTAATGAAGAGAAAAACAACTAGCCAAAATCCAAACCAAAGAGTAGAATTACAGTGAGTCAACAGATTGTTTGAAACACAAATAGTGTTAATTATACAGTAATACATACTGAGAGCTAACCTTCTGATTGATTCATGACACTAGTTGAAGATTCTGAATACATTTTTGTTTTCAAAAGTCCACGTATGTATGAATGTTATTGAAAGCTTTTTTGGTACATGAGGATCCACCAACTTTTATACTCATGGAAAAGTGATGAAGTCTTAATTTTTTCTCATGAAATTATATATTACTTATAAAACAAGTGAAAAGCAATTATATATAGAAAATATCCTAAAGAAAGCATATTAAACTCTTACAAAGATACCTCCAAATTAACATGTGCTTGCTGCTGCTGCTGCTGCTAAGTCTCTTCAGTCGTGTCCGACTCTGTGCAACCCCACAGACAGCAGCCCACCAGGCTCCCCTGTCCCTGGGATTCTCCAGGCAAGAACACTGGAGTGGGTTGCCATTTCCTTCTCCAACATGTGCTACTGCAAATGTATTTATGAGTTATCTGATGACTACACTTAGCACAATTTTACATACACTGTGACTAACAGTAATAGTTCAGGGTTAGTATGTTTGCATATGTAGATAAAGGAGGCTTAGTCCTGAGAGTCCATTCATGGGGTAAACCATCACTGTGTTAGACTGGACATTTTAGTATATTTAAATGTTGCCTGTATACAGTCTATTTTAAACAGGGTTATTTATATGCCTGGACATTTATAACAGGAAGTGGCATACACGGAATTATGTACTGCAGGTTCACTGCCTCAAGTCTGCTTTGACGATTGCTTTGTTGATCACCTCTTTCACATCTTTGTTCCTCAAACTGTAGATCATGGGATTCAGCATGGGAATCACTGTGGGGTAAAACACAGCCACCATCTTCCCCTGCTCCATAGACTCTTCAGTGGGCCTCCTGAGATACATGAAGAGGAGAGCCCCATAAAACATGGTAACAGCTGTCAGGTGGGACCCACACGTGGAGAATGCCTTCCTCCTGCCATCGGCAGAGCGCATGTGCAGCACGGCTGCTATGATGAGGGTATAGGAAATGAGAACCACTGAGAGGGAATACGTGAAATTAATCCCAGCAATAACAATCATGGTGCATTCTTTAATGTGGACCCCTCCACAGGCAATCTTGATAAGAGCAGGGTCAGCACAATAGAAGTGGTTGATTTCAAAGTTTTCACAGAAGCACAGGCCATATGTCCACAGTGTGCAGATTAGGCTAACAGAGAATCCATAGATGTATGTCACAGAGAGGAGATGAGCACAGACAGTCCTGGACATTTTACTGCGATAAAGCAGAGGGTTGCAGATGGCCATGTAGCGATCAAAGGCCATCACAGCCAAGATATATACTCCCACGTGGACAAGGGCTGTAAAGAAGTAACACTGCACAAAACACCCCACATAGGAAATGGTTTTTGTTTGACAGTAAGTTTTCTAGCATCTTCAGAGTGACATTGGAGGAGAACCACACATCCACAAAAGACAAATGACTCAAGAAAAAGTACATGGAGCTCTGAAGCTGGAGGCTGATGCTGATCAATATAATCATACCAATGTTCCCTATCAGAGTGATCATGTAAACTACTAGAAACACCACAAAAAAAGAGAACTTGAAGCTCCTGATGACTGGTCAACCTCAGAAGAACAAATTCTGTCACATCTGTGAAATTTGGCATTGCCTTCACTTAGACCCAGTCTGCATTGCCTATGGACAAATTAAAAGAAATGAATGGATTTATTTTATTCTTGAAAATTTTGAGTCATGTTTATCAGTATTCTACTTCAAATAATATAAAAATCAGTGTAGACTTTGCACAAAGTTTAATATAAGTATATAATCAAATTTATTTCCTTTAATAGGACTTATAGGTAATTATTACAATATTTATTAGTTTCTTAACTCTAAAACAGACAATTCATATACTACTAGTATTAGACACTTATTTTTGCTAAATTATTTCAATTATGCTAACATCATAGAGTGCTAACAGAAGTAAAGCTAGACTGAGAGTCATCAGAGAATGACCAAATCCATTTCAACAAATTGTCTTATAGGAAATGACTTGAGACTCATAAATGTAAATATTCAATAAGGTCAGACAACCACTTTGTGCTGAACAGGGAAGTAATAAGAGTGAATCATTGAAATTCCATTGAATACTATTTGTGTGTATGATGGTTGCCTCTCATTTTCTATACTAATACAAATGCACATGTAATATTAACTTACTCATTTCCCTATAACTTGGAAGATATCCTCTTTTTTAAATGTATTTATTTATTTTTGGCTGCGCTTGGCTCCTCTTGGTTGGGTGTGTGGGCTTCTCACTGCAGTGGCTTCTCCTGTTGTAGAGCACTGACTCTAGGTGAGCAGGCTTAAATAGTTGTGGCTCACAGGTTCTAGAGCACAGGCTCAGTAGTAGTGGCTCTCGGGCTTAGTTGCTCCATGGCGTGTGGAAGCTTCCTCCAACCAGGGATTGAACTTATGTCCCTTACATTGGTAGGCATATTCTTATCCACTGAGCCACCAGGGAAGTCCAGAAGATATCTTCTTATATATGCAATTTTACAGGATGATTGTCTTAAACCTTGGTCTTACAGTCTAGTCATTGACATACTTTTCTACACTATGCCAACATATGATGTAAAAAGCTTTCAACTTATGAAAACCCTAGTCATGTTTTATTTTATTTAGCTATATATTTCACTTGCTTGATTACTGCTGCTTGCAGGATGAGGTAAGTGGTATTTAACAACACAGACTGTATCAGTTTAACAGTTATCTCAGAAAAGTAAACCGCAAGTGGATCAATCACCATATCAAAATTATATCAATAGATAAGTTCTATATACATATAAAATTCAGGTGCCATGCTTTTAAAATTATTGTCTTATTTCAGATTCTACTGCTTTTCAGCAACAATCCATTTTATGTATAATTATTTATTTTCAAATGCAATGTCATTGCAATTAAAATGTCTACAAGGAATGTCTTCTCTGTTTAATACACTTCCCCAGATAAGTCTTCTGAGAAGTAAACTGCTCTGAGTACTTAGGGATGTATCTGTAGGATTAACATCATCTCAGGAATTTAAGATCCCCATAATAATATTGTTTGAAGGGAATATTATAACATAAAATGGGCTGTAGTTCTAATTGCTTATAATAATTCCTTTACAAACATCAAAACCAATGTTATATCAAATATATTTGCTATATTATATTTATTATTTATTACATTATATCTAGAAGTAGTCTAAGTTTTATAATATGAAATTGAACAAGCTACACGGGATTTTGGTTTGCATCATAATTGATTCTTTTTAAAAAGAAGTGAATGAAAAATACAGAAATGAGACAATCTAGGGAATGGAACTACTGTGAGATGAAAATGGAGCATGCTGATAAACACAGAAATAAGAAGAGGCAGGATGCACACAGAGTGGTCAAAGATCTCTTTGAGGATGTGACTTTTCAGTTACAGGCAAGTAGCCAGTTATATAAAAATATTGAGGAAAAAGAAAATAAAAATACAAAAAGTTAGAAGAGGAACTATTTTAAAAACTGTATAAACTCTATGATTGTATCATGGCTCCCTCCAATTAGTAGCAACTCACAATTTGGAAGTTGATTAATCTCTGTAAACACTCTTCCTACCCCTGAAATTATTCGTATGGGAATTAAATACACCATAGAGAAAATGATTTGGGCATATAACATAGTCACTGATATTTCAGTTCTGGTCTGGGTTCACCTGTACCCTATATTTTCATGATCATAGATCCTCTGGCTTCTAAGTGTGGATAAACTGAACCAGATGAGAGTTACTGATTTTGACTGGGAGATAGAGCTAAGACCAAGAACTTTCATATATAAAAACTCTTACCTCTGCTTGGTGAACCCATAATTACCTAATTAACAGAGTTTGATTTGGATTATTGGTACAATTAATTATAAGAGAATGAGATCGTTAGATAGCATCACCAACTCAGACATGAGTCTGAGCAAACTCTAGGAGATAGTGAAGGACAGAGGAGCCTGGCATTCTGTAGTCCATGGAGTCTCAAATAGCTAAATATGACTTAGTGACTGAACAACAACAGCAACTAAATGTATATAAAAAATCATCAAGGCACCTAAGAAGCATAAAGTAATACTACTTCTCCAATTTCCCTTCCTGTGTGATATGTGGGTTTTCTTCCAATTTTCATAATCATTAGCTCTGTGATAGTAGAGTTTGTCTCATTCATTTTAGAACACTTCAAACTGAGTACATTAGTTGTTATATATTGTAGACATTCAGGGATATTCACACATGATTTTTAAGCATCCTGATCTCCAGATCAGCTTCATAGAATGCATTACTGTGTCCATAACTAATAAAATCTCTATTTAAAAAATTGTTCTAGTGGCAACAGTCTCAGTTTTAAGGTAAGATAATAGCTACCTTTTGTTGAATCCTTACACGATCTTTTATAAATAAAGGTCCCAGGAGAGAGGTTCTAATTAGCATATCTTTCTGAAAAATGAGAAAACTGAAGCACTGACAGACCTGAGGCTCTCCTTGGATCAGACATCTGCAAATTGGCCAGATGGAAATGCAAACCAATTAACTGAACTCTAGGGGTACACTCAATAACTTTATATCACTACTGCCTCTTGATAACTTTTTCTAATATTCTATTTCTCTACATTTAAAATGCAGTTTGATTATCATCCAAAAAAGGGGGAAAGTTATCCTTTTGATAATTCATGCTTGATGAACCAGAAGAGCTTGACATGGCTATAGAGCTTGAAAAACAGAGTTCTTGGACCACCATTACCTATGCCTCTCAAGGTCAGGTGATCCCATAGTCCTAGGGCCAGATGACCAAAGTAACTTCTCATAGAGAGCTACTTTATTAGATAACTGTTCATCATCTTTTAAAGCAATTAAGCATATAGAAGGTATAATTTATAAATTTTAAAAAATCACTTTCATTAACTTTTCAGGAATTTTACACACACACACACACACACACACACACACACACAATACAGCAAAGGTATAATTATTTCTTCAATATAGTGAAAGACAGGGAAGCATGGCATGCTACAGTCCATGGGATGGCAAAGAGTAGGACACAACTTAGTGACTGAACTGGGAATAACAATCATTCCCAATGACACAATACTTTCAATTCCATTCAGATACATTTTAAAACACAATGTGAAAATCACTGGGTTTGTAGGGAAGACATAAAAGGCAAAACCTAAAGAGCAAAAATTCTTGTAAATCCCTATGGTAGCAAGATATTCTTATGAATTTTTATATCAACTATTAATATAAATAGTAATATTTCCCAAGTATATAATTCCAGACAATAAAACACTGTGATAACAAATAGGTCCACAAGTAAGGTCTTAGTCTCTTCTTCAAAAAGGGGCTAAAAATTAAAGATGTGACTGCATTAATCTCTATTGCAAAGAGTATAAAATTTGCAGACCTGCCTTCAGCAGCAACAAGAAAATGATGATAATTCCTCACTATTTATAATAGAATCTTGAACACTGCACACATTGAGAGCATCTCCCCAAGGAACTATCCAGATAATGATGAAACACATTATAATTAAAATTATAGAAACATCTCAGGAGTAAGGGAAGTTAAGGAGGTTTAATCAGAAGAATGTCTTCTGATAACATTATGTGACCAGTATCCTTAATATCATGGGTATAATCTCTCCCATCTTTACATGGTATAATATCTGCCTCAGGAAAGCACCTTGCACCTCAGGAAAACATTCTTGGTTTGCATTATACAATGTTGCTCAGTCACTTTGTTTTCTGTTGTGCTTTTAGTTCTAATAAGCATTATCTTTCAGGCCAAACACAGCAATGCACACCCTATGCATCTCATGGCTGTTGAAGAGATCCCAGGTGCCTCAAAAGTACAGATCACATAGAAACATCTAGGGAGAATGAGTACAAGTAGAGGTCATTAGTGGAGAAGTTGATTGTAGTAGAACAATTTATCAGTGAACTCTTTTCAGGCTCTTTTTGGAGTCAGTAGAGCATCAACTTCGATGTCAGTTAGTTCAGAAATAAAATCTTAACTCTGCACCATAATTAACTGCCTGTCTTTGGAAAAGTAAGGATTCTCAGTTTCAAAGTTCATCTGTAGAAAAAGGAAACTGCTGTCTCACAGTGAGGTATGGGGATCGCAGACAACATTGGGAAATTCCTAGCACAACGCCTGTCTCTAATGAAGCAGTCAAAAAATTGAAATGAGCTGTGAATTTTCACCTATTAACAGTTCACAAGATCTCGCCACCTATTTGTGATCGTGATCACTATTATCTCTGTGCTGAAGGGTAAAATAAAAAAAAAATTTTTTTAAACTATGTAAAATAATTCTGAGGTTCAGTTTCTTCACAAAATATGGATACTAGGGGCTTCTCTGATGGCTCAGACTGAAAAGAATCTGCCTGTAATGCAGGAGACCCAGATTTGATCCCTGAGTCCTGAAGATCCTCTGGAAAAAGGAATGGCTATCCACTCCAGTATTCTTGGTGCTTCTCTGGTAGCTCAGACATTAAAGATAGCTAGCAGATTAAATAATCTGAATGGAAACCAAGATTGTTCATAAACTCCCATTTGTACTACCTCAATTTTGCTAGAAAATCATGGACAGAATAATACTCAGGCCAAGTTTTCCTCTTCAGTGCCCAAGGATCCCAGACTCCTCCTTAGTTCCTTCTCACCTTTTATGGAGAAGCTACATAAGGCAAATTCATTGGCACCAGATTATTATAACTTAACGTGCACTCCCTCGAGAAAAAGGGAATTTAAAACAAGAAAGCATTGTGTGTGTGAGTGTATCTGTATGTATGTGTGTGTGTTAAAGAGGGAGAGAGCAAGGAAGATAGTCAAGGTTAAATACATTTTATACTAGACAATCTTAACTATAAAAAAATTGATATATATATATATATATATATAAATGTATGAATGAGATCCATTTTTTAAAGTGCTTTACAGAACTATCCTGAATTTTCTGCAAATAGCAAAATTGCTTTAAATTCTCCAAAAGAATCAAGATTTGGGGAGATTATGAGCCAGAAGTGATCTTGGAGGTCAGATACTTCATCCTAAAAATTAACTGGATGAATGACACAAAATGAGTGGTTCAAGGTCACCCACAAATTGTTTTGAAAATTGGAAACTAAAACCAGGAACATAACTTAACCAAAAACCTTGACATCATCATTCTTCATGCAACACTGAAACAAATCTCAAAAGAGTAAAGAAAGTGGTTCACTGGAAAAAAAAAGAGAGAGAGAGAGAGATGACAAATATTATCCAAATCCATTTGCCAAATTCACTTGCTAAATTCAGACTTAAATTGGAGAAAGTAGGGACAACCACTAGACCATTCAGCTATGACCTAAGTCAAATCCCTTACAATCATACAGGGGAAGTGACAAATAGATTCAAGGGATTAGATCTGCTAGACAGAGTGCCTAAAGAAGTATGCACAGAGGTTCATGACATTGTACAGAAGGCAGGGATCAAGATGATACCCAAGAAAAAGAAGTGGAAAAACACAAAATGGTTGTTTGAGAAGGCCTCACAAATAGCTGAAAAAAGAAGAGAAGTGAAATCAAAGGAGAAAAGGAAAGATCAGTTCAGTTCAGTTCAGTCACTCAGTCGTGTCCGACTCTTTGTGACCCCATGAATCGCAGCACGCCAGGCCTCCCTGTCCATCACCAACTCCTGGAATTCACTCAGACTCATGTCCATTGAGTCAGTGATGCCATCCAGCCATCTCATCCTCTGTCGTCCCCTTCTCCTCCTGCCCCCAATCCCTCCCAGCCTCAGAGTCTTTTCCAATGAGTCAACTCTTCGCATGAGGTGGCCAAAGTACTGGAGTTTCAGCTTTAGCATCATTCCTTCCAAAGAAAACCCAGGGCTGATCTCCTTCAGAATGGACTGGTTGGATCTCCTTGCAGTCCAAGGGACTCTCAAGAGTCTTCTCCAACACCACAGTTCAAAAGCATCAATTCTTTGGCGCTCAGCTTTCTTCACAGTCCAACTCTCATATCCATACATGACCACAGGAGAAACCATAGCCTTGACTAGACGGACCTTTGTTGGCAAAGTAATGTCTCTGCTTTTGAATATGCTATCTAGGTTTGTCATAACTTTTCTTCCAAGGAGTAAGCATCTTTTAATTTCACGGATGCAGTCACCATCTGCAGTGATTTTGGAGCCCCCAAAAATAAAGTCTGACACTGTTTCCACTGTTTCCCCATCTATTTGCCAAGAAGTGATGGGACCAGATGCCATGATCTTCGTTTTCTGAATGTTGAGTTTTAAGCCAACTTTTTCACTCTCTTCTTTCACCTTCATTAAGAGGCTTTTTAGTTCCTCTTCACTTTCTGCCATAAGAGTGGTGTCATCTGCATATCTGAGGTTATCAATATTTCTCCCGGCAATCTAGATTCCAGCTTCTGTTTCTTCCAGCCCAGCATTTCTCACGATGTTCTCTGCACATAAGTTATAAGCAGGGTGATAATATACCGCCTTGACGTACTCCTTTTCCTATTTGGAACCAGTCTGTCATTGCATGTCCAGTTCTAACTGTTTCTTCCTGACCTGCATACAAATTTCTCAAGAGGCAGGTCAGGTGGTCTGGCATTCCCATCTCTTTCAGAATTTTCCACAGTTGATTGTGATCCACACAGTCAAAGGCTTTTGCATAGTCAACAAAGCAGAAATAGATGTTTTTCTGGCACTCTCCTGCTTTTTTGATGATTCAGCAGATGTTGGCAATTTGATCTCTGGTTCTCCTGCCTTTTCTAAAACCAGCTTGAACATCTGGAAGTTCACAGTTCATGTGTTGCTGAAGCCTGGCTTGGAGAATTTTGAGCATTACTTTACTAGCATGTGAGATGAGTGCAATTGTGTGGTAGTTTGAGCATTCTTTGGCATTGCCTTTCTTTGGGATTGGAATGAAAACTAACCTTTTCCAGTCTTGTGGCCACTGCTGAGTTTTCCACATTTGCTGGCATATTGAGTGCAGCACTTTCACAGCATCATCTTTCAGGATTTGAAATAGCTCAACTTGAATTCCATCACCTCCACTAGCTTTGTTCGTAGTGATGCTTTCTAAGGCCCACTTGACTTCACATTTCAGGATATCTAGCTCTAGGTGAGTGATCACACCATCGTGATTATCTGGATCATGAAGATCTTTTTTGTACAGTTCTTCTGTGTGTTCTTGCCACCTCTTCTTAATATCTTCTGCTTCTGTTAGGTCGATACCATTTCTGTCCTTTATCGAGCCCATCTTTGCATGACATGTTCCCTTGGTATCTCTAATTTTCTTGAAGAAATCTCTAGTCTTTCCCATTCTGTTGTTTTCCTCTATTTCTTTGCATGGATGGCTGAGGAAGGCTTTCTTATCTCTTCTTGCTATTCTTTGGAACTCTGCATTCAGATGCTTATATCTTTCCTTTTCTCCTTTGCTTTTCACTTCTCTTCTTTTCACAGCTATTTGTAAGGCCTCCCCAGACAGCCATTTTGCTTTTTTGCATTTCTTTTCCATGGGGATGGTCTTGATCCTTGTTTCCTATACAATGTCACAAACTACAGTCCATAGTTCATCAGGCACTCTATCTATCAGATCTAGGCCCTTAAATCTATTTCTCACTTCCACTGTATAATCATAAGGGATTTGATTTAGGTCATACCTGAATGGTCTAGTGGTTTCCCCTACTTTCTTCAGTTTCAGTCTGAATTTGGTGATAAGGAGTTCATGATCTGAGCCACAGTCAGCTCCTGGTCTTGTTTTTGCTGACTGTATAGGGCTTCTCCATCTTTGGCTGCAAAGAATATAATCAATCTGATTTCGGTGTTGACCATCTGGTGATGTCCATGTGTAGAGTCTTCTCTTGTGTTGTTGGAAGAGGGTGTTTGCTATGACCAGTGCATTTTCTTGGCAAAACTCTATTAGTCTTTGCCCTGCTTCATTCTGTATTCCAAGGCCAAATTTGCCTGTTACTCCAGGTGTTTCTTGACGTCCTACTTTTGTATTCCAGTCCCCTATAATGAAAAGGACATCTTTTTTGGGTGTTAGTTCTAAAAGCTCTTGTAGGTCTTCACAGAACCATTCAGCTTCAGCTTCTTCAGCATTACTGGTTGGGGAGGGCCTAGAGGAGCTATTCCACGTTCAATGTCAGAAGGGGTGGCGACGAGGAGATACCCCTTGTCCAAGGTAAGGAGCAGCTGCTGCACTTTGCTGGCGCAGCCGTGAAGAGATACCCTGCATCCAAGGTAAGAGAAACCCAAGTAAGATGTTAGGTGTTGCAAAAGGGCATCAGAGGGCAGACACACTGAAACCATACTCACAGAAAACTAGTCAATCTAATACCCTGCATCCAAGGTAAGAGAAACCCAAGTAAGATGTTAGGTGTTGCAAAAGGGCATCAGAGGGCAGACACACTGAAACCATACTCACAGAAAACTAGTCAATCTAATCATACTAGGACCACAGCCTTGCCTAACTCAATGAAACTAGGCCATGCCCGTGGGGCCACCCAAGACGGGCAGGTCATGGTGGAGAGGTCTGACAGAATGTGGTCCACTGGAGAAGGGAATGGTAAACCACTTCAGTATTCTTGCCTTGAGAACCCCATGAACAGTATGAAAAGGCAAAATGATAGGATACTGAAAGAGGAACTCCCCAGGTCAGTAGATGCCCAATATGCTACTGGAGATCAGTGGAGAAATAACTCCAGAAAGAATAAGTCTCCTGGGCATAATAGGAGTGTTTCAATTCAAACCCCTCTGATGACTTTCTAGCTTGCCGGACAGGTTTGTTCAGATTCACAGCCTCCCAACCACAAGAGGCACGGGAAGCTTAAGATATTCTAACAATGCAGAGCTTCTCAGATTTAAAATTGTTAAATAGAACTAGTAGAGGATTTCTTTGTTGAGCTAATGCTTGCTGCCAAGTTTCCATATCCCTTACCTACTGTGTCCCTGGGAGTGTATTGGTTAATATAGTTGCTGTATAGAAATGTAAGTAGTAGCTTTAATGTTTGTAACCTTGGACCCTTGAGTTAATTCTTTTTTGTTATAGTCCACCACACTTTTGCCCTATACGAATGCAACTGTATCTAATGCTTTCAGAGGGTGGCACCTGACTTTAGAATAATCACCTTTAGAGAAAAATAAGTTTTCTGAAGAAAGGGTCATAAAATGTTAACAGGCCTCCCGGCCAAAAGATGACGTAAATCACCTAAAGCTTTTGCATATGATAAGTTTGTAGAAAAAAAGCCTGGCTTCAATAAGGATCAAGGACTGCTGACCTTGAATGACTCTACCCCTTCCCCCATTATCCTCTATGCACAACTTAAGGTATAAAAACTACTTTGGAAAATAAAGTGCGGGCCTTGCTCACCGAAGCTCTTTCTCTTTCCTTTTCTTTTTCAGGCTGATTTCCCTGGAGCACAGGGGCTCTCTGCGTTCACTTTCCTGCCTGGGCTTCTAAGACCCACTCAAGAAGGTGCCTAAGGTGGGGCACCTTCTGCAATTCGAGAGGGTGCCTGCGGCCTACGTGAACAGAGCAAGTCCCGTGCTGGGGCTTTATTGGCTTTCTGCATAAACCAAGGAATATCAGCCTCTTTTCTGTCCTCTATTTTCTTAACTGCAAAATTCTTTCCTTATCTCTTTATCTATTCTTTTGCCAACGCTGTCTTCCCAAAGGAATCCCTGGATCCAACTGGGGCTGGTCCCCAGTAAACGTCAACATTCTAGGAATCAGCGAACTACAATGGACTGGAATGGGTGAATTTAACTCAGATGATCATTATGTCTACTACTGTGGGCAGGAATCCCTCAGAAGAAATGGAGTAGCCATCAAGGTCAACAAAAGAGTTCAAAATACAGTACTTGGATGCAATCTCAAAAACTACAGAATGATCTCTGTTTCCAAGGCAAACCATTCAAAGGAAAGATATACCCATTCAAATGCAGAGTTCCAAACAATAGCAAGGAGAGATAAGAAAACCTTCCTCAGCGATCAGAAAAAAAGCCTTCCTTGGCAAAGAAATAGAGGAAAAAACAGAATGGGAAAGACTAGCTATCACTTCAAGAAAGTTAGAGATACCAAGAAAATATTTCATGCAAAGAGGAGCATGATAAAGGACAGAAGTGGTATGGACCTAACAGAAGCAGAAGATATTGAAAAAAGGTGGCAAGAATACACAGAAGAGCTGTACAAAAAATATCTTCATGACCCAGATAAACACGATGGTGTGATCACTCACCTAGAACCAGACATCCTGGAAGGCGAAGTCAAGTGGGCCTTAGGAAGCATCACTGTGAACAAAGCTAGTGGAGGTGATGGAATTCCAGTTGAGCTATTCCAAATCTTAAAAGATGACGCTGTGAAAGTGCTGCACTTAGCATGCCAGCAAATTTGGAAAACTCATCAGTGGCCACAGGACTGGAAAATGTCAGCTTTCATTCCAATCACAAAGAAAGGCAATGCCTAAGAATGCTCAAACTACTGCACAATTGCACTCATCTCATTCACGAGTTAAGTAATGCTCAAAATTCTCCAAGCCAGGCTTCAGCAATACATGAACTTCCATATGTTCAAGTCGGTTTTAGAAAAGGCAGAGGAACCAGAGATCAAATTGCCAACATCTGTTGGAAAAACATTGAAAAAACAAGAAAGTTCCAGAAAAAAAATCTATTTCTGCTTTAATGACTATGCCAAAGCCTTTCACTGTGTGGATCACAATAAACTGTGGAAAAATTCTGAAAGAGATGGGAATACCAGACCACTTAACCTGCCTCTTGAGAAATCTATATGTAGGTCAGAAAGCAACAGTTAGAACAACAGTCTGGTTCCAAATCGGGAAAGGAGTTTGTCAAAGCTATCTTGTCACCATGCTTATTTAACTGATATGCAGAGTACATCATGAGAAACACTGGTCTGGATGAAGCACAAGCTGGAATCAAGATTTCTGGGAGGAATATCAACATCCTCAGATATGCAAATGATACCACCCTTATGGCAGAAAGTGAAGAAGAACTAAAGAGCCTCTTGATGAAAGTGAAAGAGAAGAGTGAGAAGGTTGGCTTAAAGCTCAACATTCAGAAAACTAAGGTTATGTCATCTAGTTCCATCACTTCATAGCAACAAGATGGGGAAACAGTGGAAACAGTGATAGACTT
Source organism: Bos taurus (assembly GCF_002263795.3). Taxonomy (NCBI): domain Eukaryota; kingdom Metazoa; phylum Chordata; class Mammalia; order Artiodactyla; family Bovidae; genus Bos; species Bos taurus. The sequence continues at coordinate 27,707 of NW_020191540.1, forward strand.
TATTTTTGGAGCTCCAGAATCACTGCAGATGGTGACTGCAGCCATGAATTTAAAAGACACTTACCCTTTGGAAGGAAAGTTATTACCAATCTAGACAGCATATTAAAAAGCAGACGTTACTTTTCTAGCAAAGGTCCATCTAGTCAAGGCTATCATTTTTCCAGTAGTTATGTATGGATGTGAGAGTTGGACTATAAAGAAAGCTGAGTGCTGAAGAATTGTTGCTTTTTAACTGTGGTGTTGGAGAAGAATCTTGAGAGTCCCTGGGACAGAAAGGAAATCCAACCAGTCCATCTTAAAGGAAATCAATCCTGAATATTCATTGGAAGGGCTAATGTTGAAGCTGAAACTCCAATACTTTGGCCACCTAATGCGAAGAACTGACTCATTTGAAAAGACCCTGACTCTGGGAAAGATTGAAGGTGGGAGGAGAAGGGGACGACAGAGGATGAGATGGTTGAATGGCATCACCAACTCAGTGGACATGAGTTTGAGTAAACTCCAGGAGTTGGTGATGAACACGGAGGCCTGACGTGCTGCAGTCCATGGGTTGCAAAGTGTCGGCCATGACTAAGTGACTGAACTGAACTGAGTAGAATTTACTGATAAAAACATGGGCTATGGCATGAACTTGTTGAATTCCCATTCTGGCTTTAACAATTTTGATCCATGAACTCTGGACAATGTTTCTTAATATTTCTGGGCTTCATCTTTTTTTTTTTTTTTTTTTGTCAAAATGTATTCCTTATATGGGTAGGTTTATTTTGAGGATTATGCAACATAAAGTATGCACTATGGAACATACTGTTCTCCATTCATGTCTGTGTGTATTTGTGTGCATGCTCAGTCGTTTCTGACACTTTGTACATCCATGGACTGGGTAGTCATCAATAAATGGTAGCTATGAGTCATTAGGAGAAGGCAATGGCACCCCACTCCAGTACTCTTGCCTGGAAAATCCCATGGGCAGAGGAGCCTGGTAGGCTGTAGTCCACGGGGTCGCTAAGAGTCAGACACAACTGAGGGACTTCACTTTCACTTTTCACTTTCCTGCATTGGAGAAGGAAATGGCAACCCACTCCAGTGTTCTTGCCTGGAGAATCCCAGGGACGGGGGAGCCTGGTGGGCTGCTGTCTATGGGATTGCACAGAGTCGGACACGACTGAAGTGACTTAGCAGTAGCAGCATGAGTCGTTAAGTAAAGAATCATAGAGAATGGCATTCAATATATTCCTTACCATCCACCTAAATGACTCAATGAATTATATAAGTAATAGTACCTAAAATAGTAAATATCCACACTTTTCTCGTCATTGGTATTTGCTTTTTCTTTCTTGTCATTTATGAATCATAAGTCTAGTTTTTGGCACATGATTGCCCAAATAAGAAAGCGGAGTTTTGATGGTTATAAATAAATGTATAATACAGAAGTCTACATACCTTTGAAGGAACAGCCATTTTAGAAAGACCATCAGTGTCATGGCTCTTCTGCTGAATAATGCAGGCAGGATTTATATATTTGTAGATTGATGCCATTTCCTTAAGAGATTATACATATAGGTAAGTATTAAGTAATTGCTTTGTTAGCTTGTATTTTGCACTAAATGAGTTTTCTGGAGAAATAACAATTGGGTACAATGCAGATTTGCCATGGGGCCCAACTGGTTTCTAGTGCTTTTCTTTTTTAGATTCCGTGTCAATATTTTCCTTCATACATTGGGAAGTCTACATCATAATACTGATGTCTGCCATCGATACTCGTGCCATAGTCTGTTACCCGCAATATTTGTTTAATCCAGTTTAACACAATTTCTTCCACACAATTATCATAACTTTGTACCACAACCTATTGCCATCTCACTTTGGGTTATGGGTTGAAAAGTTTATTTAATATCCATATATCAAAAATCTTGACTTCCAATACTTCTGAATATGACTGAATTTGTAGATATAGTTTTTAAAGAGGAAATTAAATTGGAATCAGTTCAAATAGTGCATCCTAACCCAAGATGACTGGTATCTTTTTTAAGAAAGGAGATTAGAACACAAAAATACACACAGGAAAGACTGAGAGAGACACAGGAGGTGATAGCTGTCTATAAGCCAGATAGAAGCTTCAGAATGAAACCAACCCTACTAACATTTTGATCTTGAATTACTATCCTCCAAACTGGAAGGAAATCAGTCTCTTTTGCTTAAGCCACCCCAGTCTGTGGTACTTAGTTATAGCTGCTGCTGCTGCTGCTGCTGCTGCTGCTGTTGCTGCTGCTAAGTCACTTCAGTCGTGTCCGACTCTGTGAGACCCCATAGATGGCAGCCTACCCAGCTCTCCCGTCCCTGGGATTCTCCAGGCAAGAACACTGGAGTAGGTTGCCATTTCCTTCTCCAAAGCATGAAAGTGAAAAGTGAAAGTGAAGTCTCTCAGTCATGTCCGACTCCTAGCGATCCCATGAACTGCAGCCTACCAGGCTCCTCCATCCATGGGACCTTCCCTGAAAGAGTACTGGAGTGGGTTGCCATTGCAGCCCTCGCAAACTAATATGTTCTGCATTCAGTAGACAAAGAGACTGCTTTCATATTCAAAGGAGGTTTTGCTTCTTTGAAGAGTAGTATCATTTTAAATATATTTCAAACGTTTACAGTACACATTCAAAATGTGCACAAAACATAAGTTAAAAATTTATTGAATTTTTTCAAAGTAAAAATGCCTTTATGACCAAACTTCTACATCAAGTAGAAGATCAACACTACATCAGACAAACTTCTCCTCTTCTCTCTGAGTCAGTATTCCTCAAGTTAGATGAATCTTTACTTTTAGCACTCTACAAAGTTTGTGTCTTTTTCTGAATTTTACACAAGTGAAATCTAACAGAACACATTCTTTCATGTATAGTCTTCTGGTGAAAACTGTTGATATCTGAACATTACGTTAATGATTGCTTTAACTTGTTTGGGCTGCTATAGTAATTATAACAGGCATTTATTTATCACTGTTCTGAAAGCTGGAAGTCTAAGATTAGATTGGGTTCTGATGAAAGCATTCTTCCTGGTTTGTAGATGGCTGTCTTTTTGCTGTGCCCACACATCATATGGGGCAAGGAAGTGCCCTGGGCTCTTTTATGAGGGCAATAATCCAGTTCATGGGCTTTCCTAGTAGCTCAGAAAGTAAAGAATATTCCTGCAGTGCAGGAGTCCTGAGTTTGATCCTTGTGTAGGTAATGTTCCCTGGATCAGGAAATGGCAACCCACTCTAGTATTCTTGCCTGGAGAACCACATGGACAGAGGAGCCTGGCGGGTTACAGTCCATGGGGTCACAGAGTCGGATATGACTAAGCATGAGCAGGCACTAATTCAGTTCATGAGGGCAAAGCAAACCCTTCATGACCTAATGACTTCCCTAAAGCCCCCGCATTCTAAATAGCAATGGTTCTTTTATTGCTTTAAGTGTAGAGATCAAGTTGACAACATTCATTGAATCATGGAGAAAACAAAGGTGTCCCCAAAAAACATCTACTTCTGGATTGTACTCCAATTATACCAAAAAATCTGGAACAAACAACCTCATTAAAAATGTATAAATCTGAACACCTGGCCAAAGAAAATATAAAGATAGTAAATCAACATATCAAAAACACTCAAAATCATATATCATAAGGAAATTACAAACTAAAACAACAGTGAAGTAGCACTGCACACCTATTAGATCCAGTTAACTCAAAAAAGGGGGGTGCAGGGTGGGGCTTCTCTGGTGGCTCAGTGGTAAAGAATCTGCCTGATAATGCAAAACACTCAAGTTCGATCCCTTACCCAGGAAGATCCCACATGCCACAGAGAAACTTAACTGGGTTTTTCCTCAGCTAAACAAGGCTCACCTGTTACCTGAACACAATGAGAGAGTCAGTTCCTAGGCAGGTTGATAGGGAGTCTAGGGGTCCCCAAGGAGAGAGGGGTCTGGAATTGTTAGCTCCCATCTGTAAGAGAGAAGAAAAGTGGCCAGCGCCATTTTTCTACCAGAGGCGTCCCTCCCTGCTCTAGATGGGGGTGTAGACAAAAGCTTTTCCTTCCTGGTTACACCAAAAGCTTTTCCTTCCTGGTCGGACTTAGTCTGTCCCTTACCGATGCAGGTGCTGTACTTGTCCCTCCCGGTTCTACCACCGAGATGGGGTGGGGATGTACCAGGGGCAGACTTGATAGCATCCTTACTTGACGTCCAGCTCTTCACATTTAACCTTGCTTGCCTCTGATGTCACCCGGGGTGAATCAGAGTAACCTTCCGGAATGCCTCCCAAGCTAAGACCACTGTGGGAAACATTCGTCACCTGAGTGCCTGTGCACGACCCTGAGTATTTCCTGACCACAATAAGACCGACGAGAACATAAAACTGAGATGTTCTTTCCAAGCATCACCACACCAGTATAACAGCCTCCTCTGATCCACTAAGAGCCAGCGTTACCATCGCAGTCCCAATCTGAGTAACCCTTAATCTCAGAGATGTTCTTGGAGCTAGAGCTCCATCTAGCTTCTGAACTTTCGATTCCTAGCGAGGCTAGGTGCTTTCTTGACTACCAATCCAAGTTTGGGACCTAAACCACAGTACACAATAACAGTATAGATCACAAGTCCCTTGAAAGTCTATGATCCAATAGATTAGGTTAGTACTTCTAATTTCCAAGGAGTTATGAAATGGTCAAAGAGACCGAAAAGTTTGACCAAGAAAGGAGAGTTCAGTCCACACGCTTTGCCCATTTCTGGTCGGTTCCCAAAGGAGACATTGGGTGCCTCTTGGCATTGGCAGGTCGGTATAACCCCCCGACAGGTTTCTGCCATAAGCAGTATGAGATCACCGTGGAACCGCAGAGCAGGGCTCCTTACTTGCTTCATGCAGGGCATGTCATTCATTCACACAAGCACACGGTAGAGTTAGTAAAGCACAGCAGAAAACATGTTTGCTAAGAGAAAAAAGAACTAAAGCTCCAAGCATCCTTACCTTGTCCTGAAGGATCCCGGACAAGCCCCCAAGATGAAAGGTTGTTGTTGAATCACGTGAATACACCGGGATTCTTGGCCCCTGGAGGAGAAGAATTCAATCCGGGGCCAGAGACAAGGCTTGATCGCTCAGAGCTTTTGTGTAATAGTTTTATTAAAGTATAAAGGAGATAGAAAAAGCTTCTGACATAGGCATCAGAAGAGGGTAGAAAGAGTACCCGCTTGCTAGTGTTAACAATGAGGTTATATAATCCACAGAATATCTGGAGGTTGTAAAGACCTCATCAGACCTACTCCCATAATTTAGATTTTAAGGTAACACTGTCCTCAGGCAAGATACATCCTTGTAAAGACCAGGTCTACTCCCATAATTTACATTTTAAGATAACAGAAGGTTGAATCCAAAGACTGTCCTTAGGCAGGATACATTATTGTTATATAATCCCAAGGAATGTAGAGACGGAAAAAAAAGTTTGTCCTTTCTTCCTCCTTGAGAATTCCAGACCCCTCTCTCCTTGGGGACCCCTAGACTCCCTATCAACCTGCCTAGGAACTGACTCTCTCAACTACATGTCTAGTACTTAGTAAACAGCTTTGAAAAGATGTCCAGACAAAAATTATCACACAATTATACACAGGAGCTCTACTTCTAATAGCTAAAAACTTTCAAATATCAGGATGTCTTTGGTAGATGACTGTGTAAGCAAACTGGGATACATCCAAAGTGAAGGGGGGCAAATGCTACCCCAAAATATACCCCTTCAGCATGAGAATTAGTTGGACTTAATTAACTTTTTTTTTCAAGAGGGCACATGATCACCTCTGAAGCCCAAGTTCAAGATGGCTCTTCTGAGTCACATTTACAAGAGAAATCTCATTTCAAAGGAATTCTCTGTATATATCAGATAGAAGGATGACAGTCTTGTGAAACTCTTTTTTTATCAATAGGGAAAGCTAACATGTAAATCTGTACAACAACCATACCCTTCCTTTCCTTTGGTTTTATTTTTTAATATTTATTTGTGTTTTTTTTGTTTGTTTTTTTTTTTTGTTTTTTTTGGCTGAGCCAGGTTGACCTTCATTGAGGCAAGCCAGATATTTAGCTACAGAATGCAAACTCTTCGTTGCGGCATGGGAGATCTAGTTCTCTGATCAGGGATGGAACCTGGGCCTCCTTCTTAAGGAGTGTCCAGTGTTAGCCACTGGACCACCAGGAAGCCCCTGTTTTGTTTTTAGATGAAGACGGTATCTAAGGTGAAATCTTGGGCCATTTCAGTCACTGACTCAGTTTCCTGAGTTTCTCCAAAGCATGTACAAGGTGCACATTATTAAACTGGTTTGCAAAACAAGTAAAGGTAGTTCATACTACAACACTGTATGCTTACAAATATGTAAATGGTAAATGGCATATTATTTATTTTTAATTACTATGGGGGAAAAGAATGTAGTATTGATACATGTTACAAAATGAATAAACATTAAAAACATCTTTAGTGAAAAAAATCCATATAGAAAAGGCCACCCAGATCCCATATTCACCATGTCTGCTTTACATCCACCAAGTTTGTCCAAATGTCTGAAAATTTCAGTAACAGTCTAAAAAAAAATTGGATGAGGATGGGAAAAAAGATACATTCATACAATTGGGCAATTGCTGAAAGTGGAAGTGGGGCTGTGGATTACATTATAATGTAGAAACTATATGACTTCCTGATTTTGGAGATTATGTGCTGGTTCCACAGGAGAATGCATCCATTTTGGGTAAAACGCATGGAGTATTTTAGGTGATGTGGCAAATGTGAGTTTTTCTTTTACCATTATTAAGAGTTTCCTGCACATTTTAAGTTACTGAAAAGTAAATTATTTTTCAAAACAGCCATATCAATACCACAAAAGGAAATCAGATCAGACAGGCTTGAAACTTTCTTATAGAGGCCAAGACTTACCCAGACAAAGTTCAAGGGAAGTTGTGATGTTCATTGCCCTTGAAGGAGTCCACGTGGAATTTACAAATAAAATTTCCCGCATAACTTCACAAAAAGTTGTTAGAATACATTCAGTAAAGTTGAATACTTTGGGATCAATTTACAATTATATAAAATACTACAATTTACAATCTCAATCAATATATGAAAATCAGTTGTGTTTCTATACACTAATAACAATCAGAAACAAAAATTAAGAAAAAAAACTTAACCAAGGACATAAAAGACCAGTAGTCAGAAAACTAGAAAGCACTGATAAAGAAACCAAAGAAAACACAAATATTCCATGCTCATGCACTGGAAGAATGAGTTATTAAAATGTCCATTCCAACAAAAGCTATCAGCAAATGCACTGCAATCAAAATATAATATCCAAAGGCATTTTTCATAGAAATATTCATAGAATATTCCTAATAATATTCTGCAACAACTAAGGACCCTGAACAGCCAAAAAGACTGAGAAAGAAGAATGAACCTGGAGGCATCTTCCTTTCTGACTTCAAACTACATCACGGAGCTGTAGTAACCACAACAGTGAGGAACTGGCACAAACACAGGCACAGGGACTCGAGGAAAGAATAGAGAGCCCGGGAATAAAGCCACATGTATGTGGACAGTTCATGAAAAGCCAAGAACGTGTGAAGAGGAAAGGACAGTCCTTTAAAGGAACAGTGACAGGAAAACTGGCCACCTACACCAAAGAACGTCACTGGCCATCCTCTAGATCATACAGAAATCTAACTAAAAACCCACCGTTTTGCACATGGAGCTCTTTCCCTCCTGAGTCCTCTGAGATGGACCTCCAGTCAGCATTCAGCTGGACACAGGAAACGTCTACTTCGTCCTCATTTTTCCCTGTTGCAGTGTTGCTGGTGGGCACTGAGGCAACCCCGCTCCTCTCAGCCTGGAAGCAGCCCCGTTATCCAGAAGCCTGAGCCCTGGCGGTCCTGAGGAGACAAAGCTCCCCCGAGCTGGTCACAGAGCAGAGTCTGAAGGCAAAGCGTCCTGTGCCCACGGGTCAGAGCGGGGGTTGGCGCCCCCTGCGGGCCGCCAGAGAAGAGCGGGCAGCCCCGCGCTCACAGACCTCAGAGGGCTCACCCAGAAGCAGCTCTGCTGTGAGCGCTCAGACTGGAAGCCCAAACTGAAACGGAGCCAAAAATCTCCAAGACCCTGCTCAACACACGGCCAGGGAACAACTGATTAAAAACCATACGGAATGAAAGGAACATAAACACAAACTTTGCAACTGGCACCACATTTCAGTTAAAAACTATAAACATTTTAGAAAACAACAAAAGATCTACATGGCTTTGAGACTGGTGATGAGTTCTAAAACACAACAAAAAAGCCAATATACAAACTGTTTTAAATAAATTAAAACACTGACTTTTAAAAGTGTATACATTCACTCCCTTACTCAAGAAAACCAAAGGACAAAGTGTTAGGGGAACTACTAACCAAAACCACCCGCCCGTCCTTGCCGGGCACCAGAGAAATCACTTGCAGGAGTCATCTTACAACAGGAGCTCCTGGGTAAGGAACAAGGAACTAAGAAGCCACCACCAACCAGAATTCAGGAAAGGTCAAGGGAGACAGGAGACTCCAATCCGCAGGTCTTACCAACCTCCCAGGGTCCTCCTTGCAGAATCCACCTTGGATGAGTGATGCATATGCCACCGGGAAGGACCCCAGTTCAGAATGACTGGCCAGAGACAAACCAGAAACTAACCCAGTGCCCATAAAACCTGAGACTGTGAGCCACGTGGCAGAGCAGTTCTCTCAGCTTCCCTCACCCTCCCGCCCTCCACCCAGGCAGCCCTTCCCAATAAAATCTCTTGCTTTGACAGCACATGTCTCCTCAGACAATTCATTTCCAAGTGTCAGACAAGAGCCTGCTCTCAGGCCGTGGAAGGGGTCCCCCCTTCCTGCATCAAAACCACAAACCAGGAGAAAATATCTTCCAAATGTGTATCTGTGCAGAAGGAAATGGCACCTACTCCAGTATTCTTGTCTGGGCAATCCCATGGACAGAGGAGCCTGGCGGGCTACAGTCCAACAGCAGGGCATTTTTGAAGAGAGGAAACAGTCCCAGGAAATTTGAGGAGCTCACCAAAGGCCCCAAAGCTTTCAATGGCACAGCCAGAACTGTGGCTGAGCACCCCCAGCTCCCAGGCCTCTTGATACTGGCCTCTCTCACCAGATACAGGTGTGGCAAACTAGAATCTAAAACACGGCTGAGGGCTTCCCTGGTGGCTGAGTATTAAATAATCTTCATGCCAATGCAGGAGACATAGGTTGGATCCCTGTCCATGCTGTGGAGCAGCTAAGCCCATGCACCACAACCACTGAGCCTGTGTTCTAGATCCTGGGAGCTGAAACTACTGAGCCCATGAGCCCCAGAGCCTGTGTCCCACAACAACAGGAGCCACCAGTGAGAAGCCCACACACCACAACCAGCGTAGCCCCTGCTCGCCATAACTAGACAAAAGCCCACACGACGAAGACCCAGCACAGCCAAACATTAATAATTTTTTTAAAACAATGCATATCTGATAATTTGTACTCAAATTATACCAAGAACTCTAGAGCAAACAAACCCATTAATAATTAGTAAAGACTGAAACAGAAACCTGGCCACAGAGGGTACACTGATAGTAAACAACCATAAAAAAACATACTCAAGATCCTGGTGGGATGCATGCACAGCCGCCTTTGGAAGACAGTCTGACAGTTTTTTCCAAAGCTAAACAGACTCATCTTAGGATGCAATAGTACACCTCTTGTATTTAGACAACAGCTTTGAAAAACTGTTCAAACAAAAACAAGCATAAAATAATGCACAGTAGCTCTATTCCGGGTTAAAAATTGGTTAAAAACTGAAAGACATCAGAATGTTCCTCTGTAAATTAATTCATAAGCAAATTAGGGCACATGTACATCAAGGGGAGCAGAATATGCCACCCCAAGTTGTGTCTTTTTGACATCAGGATAATGCTGGACTGACATTTAAAAAACAGCAGATCCAGGAGAATGTTTGAAAATGCCCTTTTAGGAATTAAATTTATATTTATTAGGGAAATCTCCACTTGTAAGGCTGTCTCCACCTGTGTACCAGAAATGGAAGGATAGCTAAGTCTTAAGAGAAGCTAGTCCATGGAGATGGCTTGGATGTAAATCTGCATACTATCCAGACCCTTGTTTACTGTGCTTTCCTTCCAAACCTCCCAAATCATTCTGTCTCCCCCGCCAATATCTTTCTTTTGTTCCTAGCTAAAGACAGCATATAAGTTACAGGCTTGGGCCATTTCAGGTTTTCCTAGGTACCTTACAAGCATTTAGGGGGTATGCATGGTAATAAGCTTCTGTTTTCCTCCAGTTCATCTGCCTTTTGTTGTGGGGGAAAGTCTCAATGAGGAAAAGAGAAATATAAAGGGAACTTTATTTTTCCTCCAATACACATGCAATGGAATAGTATTTGGAAATATAATGGAATGAACCATCCAACCAAACAAAAACCATGGATGAATCTTATGTGTATATTGCTAAGTGAAAGAATCCAGTCTACACACTAATGACACCATTTATATGACATTCTGAAAAAGGCAAAACAGACTTAGAAAAAGATTATGAGGTAGGAGGTTCAATATTCCATCTGATACATTACAGATGAGATGGTTGGATGGCATCATCGACTCCACGGACATGAGTTTGAGTAAGCTCCAGGAGTTGGTGATGGACAGGGAAGTTTGGCGTGCTGCAGTCCATGGGGTCGCAAACAGTCAGACACGACTGAGCGACTGAACTGAACTGACATTACAGATGAATATCTACCACTGTGCATTTGTGTAAACCCATAGATCTTTAGACCTCAGTTAGTAAATCATAATCTATTCAAATTTAGTTATTTAGGATATGAGAGTGTCACAGAATGGAACACAGAATGCAGCAGAGTCTAAATGACTCAAAAATGCATGGAAAAAACTCACTGTTGGTGGCAAGGATGGCATAGGCTGACAAAAGTAAACTTTGGAAATGAATATAATCCGCTGGTCAAAGGCAATCTATACCAGAGATAAACAGTGCACTCTGAATTCTTTCCCAAGGGAAACAGGAGCTAACAGTACTGAAACTACTGTACCAATAATCACATGGAACAAGCACTGAATACAATCCATGACAAGTGGTGGAAGCCAGGCTTCTTACCGCTGGAATGGGAAGTTACAGATAAACAAAAAGATTACAATATCCATGTCACAATGGATCAGGTTGGAGACATCTTAATAAATTACCTTTAGCTGAATACTTTTAATGATAAGCTGGAATGCATGTATATATTTCCATTAGGTTTAAATGTCAGCTGAGTACATTAGGTCCTACATATCTGTTTTTAATATCATTCTCTAATAAAAGGGGAACAGGAAACTTCCCTGGTGGTCCAGTGGTAAAGAATCTGCCTACCAATGCAGGGAACACGGGTTTAATCCCCGGTCCTAGAAGATTCCACATGCCCAGGGGCAACAAGGCCTAGGTGCCACAACTGCTGAAGCCTGCAGGCTCTAGAGCCCAAGCTCCGGAACAAGAGAAGCCATTGCAGTGAGAAGCCCAGGCACAGCAAACAGAGAGTAGCCTGTGCTCACTGCAACTAGAGAAACCCTGAATGCAGCCACAAAGACTCAGCATAGCCAAAAATTAATTAAAAAAAAAATAACAGAAGCTCTTTGAAGAAATGACTGAGACTAGGACGAAGACAGTAACTATATGAGCCAGAATAATCTTAAAGTATGAGAAAGTAAAGAAACACAAAGCGAAGAAACCCACAAAGAGAAATGTTAAATGAAAACAAGAGGCAATGGAAGTAGCTCTCAAAAGCCAAAACAAGAACAAACTAAGTAACCTAATGTAGTGCTGGATTGTCACCAAAAGTTTAAATGAACTGTCAAGTTTTCCAAACTGATAAAAATAAATGATTACATAGTTTTATCTGTATACACCAGCAAGTAATATTCAGAAAAGGAATTTAAAAAACAATTCCCTTTCAATAATGTCAACATTAATAAAATAATTTCGAATAGATTTAATACGGTGCCAAGACTGGCACACTGGAAATTATACATCATTGCTGAAAAAAAATCCTAAATAAATGTAAAGATATTCCAGTGATGGAAACACTTAAGATGGCAATAATGTGTAATGCAGCTTCAATCTGAAATGAAGATTCAATATAAAGTTTCACTATGAATTTTAAAAGGTCTTTAGGAAGAAATACACAAGCTGACCCTAACATACATGTGGAATTAAAAGGGACTCCAAAGACCCAAAACAATCACATGAGTCTACAGTGCAAAGGTCCTCTGTGTGTGTGTTAAGTGGCTTCAGTTGTGTCTGACGCTTTGTGACCCTATGGACTGTAGCCCACCAGGCTCCTCTGTATGGGGCATTATCCAAACAGGAATACTGGAGTGGATTGCCATGCCCTCCTCCAGGGGATTATCCTAAACCAAGGATCAAACTCTTACCTCTTCTGCTTTAGCAGGTAGGTTTTCACCACTAGTGCCACCCCAGGGCAAAGGTGCCTAAATGGAGATCAGGGAAACCCAGTTAAGAGAAGGGACTCAGTCAGGATCAGGAAAGATCCTGATAATTCATTCCTGGATACCAAGCCTCTTGGATGGGGAGGGGAAATATCATACAGGCCTACTCTAAGGCCTAGATGAAGACCAGATTTAAAGAAAAATACATCATTGCTGGTTTTCAGTCAAACAGACAGGTATCATGAAGGAAGGAACCCCTGGCCCTACAGGATTTGGCTGGGGACCAAGTCTGGGAAATTCTTATACATCAAGACATAGTTCTGAGCTGGATTTCCACAAACAAGAGTATCCCATGCCAAGGACAACCCTGCAGAGGTCTGCCCATCAGACACAGGAAGAGACTGGCTGCAGGCTCCCAACAGCTCAGCATTTACAAGTGACCTCCCAGGGCCTTTGCCAAACTTCAGGGGCACCTCTGGGTTCTTTTCTGACTCTCTTCTTGAAAAATGCACATTTCTTTTTAGAATGCCACAGTGGTAGAAAAATAGGCCTTCAATTTTTGGACCTCAATTTACAAAAACCTGAGAAGTTCTATGGGTTTTGTTTTTAAATTAAAGGACCACATAATTTAGAATTTTTAAACGTTCTAATTATTCAGTTCCAAGACACCAAACTCATTGCACAGAGTCTCTCCATTGAAAGGACCCTGTCAGCAGGACAGCCACTGATTCCACAATGAAAGAGCAGCAAAGTGCCCTCCTTCCTTCTCCTGGGCAACCAGGGTTTTAATCCATGCCACGCTAAGGTGCAATCCGTCCCTTTCCCATTCCATCAGGTGGCCAAGGGCTGGCAGGACTGCAAAGGTGCAGGAGGTAGAGCTGGGCCAGCTGGCTAGAATGGGGCTTGGAGGTCCCAGCAGGTGAAAGCACCATACAAGATAATTCCCTTGGACTTCCCACAGGCCAAAGGTGACTCAAACCAATCGCTCTCAGGTTCTGCTTGCAGAGACCTTGCTGGGGGCAGTAGGCTGCTTGGGAAAACCGTGCGAGAGTGAGCTTTTTGCGAGGTGGTAGGCTTGGGAATGTCCTCAAAGCCTTTATCCCAACAGCGACCCTTCCCGCGACTGCCAGTTTAGGGTTAGGAAGCTTTGGGACTGTGCCAAGGAAGGGTGTAATACGTGGTTCCCTGCTCCACCCTCCACTTACCTACGGTCCCCTTATCTGTGGTCCACAACACCCCACCCCCCACCCCCGCTCCGTGCAAGAAAATAGCGCTCCCAGCCGCTTGGCGCAGGCTCCCAAGACCCCTGCCAGCACGCCTGGGACCCAAGCTAAGAGCTGGGAGGAGGAGCGCAGGAGCGCGCCAGGTGCGCTCCGCCCTGACGCCCACCTCCGGAAGAGGCCCCAGGCCTCGCTGCTGCACCCAGGTGAGCCACAGCCAGTGCCGAGCAAATATTGCCCCGCCTGGGCCGCGTCCACGTGGAGCTGCAGATTCCTCACACTCGCGGGCCAGGGCGCCTGGAGCCCAGAGGCCCCTCTCCTGCAAGCGCCAGGGAGAAAGTGGCGCCCCTGCAACGCCACTAGCGATGCTGCAGTTCCCCAACTCCCGGTGCAAGGAGACCAAGCCAGGCTGGACTCACCAAGACCAATGCCGCCAAGAGGACTGCCTGGCGGACTCGGCTTGGGCCAGAGGGCGCTGCAAGTCCCTACAAACAATTCAAGGTTTTAAATGAAAAAAGGACTTGGGTAGACCCTTCTCCAAATAAGACGTGCAAATAGTCAACAAGCACATGAGAAGTTGAGGTGGATGGTGAGAATATGTGTACAACAATGTGATTGTAGTTAATGCCATAGAACTGTACATGTGAAATGGATTCCATGCTCAATGTTACCTATGTTTAATTGGAATGAAAAATGAAAGAAGCAATAATACAGGTTACAACATGGATGAACACTGAAGACATTAAGTCAAGTAAGTCACAGAAAAGGCCAACCGGGTCGTAATCATCCTGTGTGCTTTTAATCCACAAGATTATCATGGGGGTCACTATGTCTTGGGTGCTGTGGAAGACTTGGTCATAGTGGAAACTGGGATATCTGGAATCTAGTTTTCCACATCAAACCACCAAAAAACTGTTAGAATACATGAATTCAGTAACACTGCCAGGTACAAAAATCAATACACAAAAATCTGTTGTCTTTCTATACACTAATAAGGTGCCATTAAAAAGAGAAATTAAGCACTTCCCTGGTGGTTCAGTGGTTGAGAATCCACCTACCAATGCATAGGGCAACGAAGCACCTGTGCCAGAAATACTAGCACCTGCACTATGGAGCACATGCTTCTCACCTAGAGTGTGCCCCTCACACAGCTGGAGAACGCACACACACAAAGCCCAGCACGGCCAACAGATAAACAAAATGTTTTAAAAGAAAGAGAAACCAGGAAAACAATCCCATTTACAATTGTATCAGAAAATACCTTGGAATAAATTTAATTAAGAGGACTTCCCTGGTGGCCTAGTGGTTGACACTCCATGCTTCCAATGCAGGGGGCCTGGGTTCCATCCCTGGTCAGGAAACTTGGTCCCACATGCTGCAACTAAGACCCAGTGCAGCCAAATAAATAAATAAAAATAAATATATATTAAAAAAAAAAAAACACCTCAAAGCCCACAAGGCCTCCAGGCAGGGAAGAAGCCTTTTTAAAAATAAATAAATAAATTTAACTGAGGCCGTGAAAGCACACTAAAAACTCTAAGACAGGGATGAAAGAAACAAAACAGACACAAATAAATGAAAAACTATCCTGTGCTTAGGGACACAAAGAATACTGATAAATATTGTCAAGGAACCCAAGTTTAGTCACTCAGTTGTGTCTGACTCTTTGTGACCCCATGGGCTGCAGCACGCCAGACTTCCCTGTCCATCACCAACTCCCAGAGCCTGCTCAAACTCATGTCTATCAAGTCAGTGATGCCATCCAACCATCTCATCCTCTGTCGTCCCCTTCTCCTCCCACCTTCAATCTTTCCCAGCATCAGGGTCTTTTCTAATGAGTCAGTTTTTTGCATCAGGTGGCCAAAGTATTGGAGTTTCAGCTTCAGCATCAGTCCTTTGAATGAATACTCAGGACTGATCTCCTTTAGGATGAACTGCTTGTATCTCCTTGCTGTCCAAGGGACTCTTAAGAGTCTTCTCCAACACCACAGCTCAAAAGCATCAATTTTTTGGTGCTCAGCTTCTTTATAGTCCAACTCTCACATCCATAGATGACTATTGGAAAAACCATAGCTTTGACTAGACAGATCTTTGTTGGCAAAATTATGT
Organism: Bos taurus; assembly: GCF_002263795.3. Taxonomy (NCBI): domain Eukaryota; kingdom Metazoa; phylum Chordata; class Mammalia; order Artiodactyla; family Bovidae; genus Bos; species Bos taurus. The sequence continues at coordinate 43,540 of NW_020191540.1, forward strand.
ATCTGCTTTTTAATATGCTGAGTTGGTCATAACTCTTCTTCCTAGGAGCAGGTGGCCTTTTAATTTCATGGCTGCAGTCATCACCTGCAGTGATTTTGGAGCCCAAGAAAAGAAAGTCTGTCACTGTTTCCATTGTTTCCCCATCTATTTGCCATTAAGTATTGGGACCAGATGCCATGACTTAGCTTTCAGAATGTTGAGTTTTAAGCCAACTTTTTCACTTTCCTCTTTCACTTTCATCAAGAGGCTCTTCAACTCCTCTTCACTTTCTGACATAAGGGTGGTGTCATCTGCATATCTGAGGTTAGTGATATTTCTCCTAGCAATCTTGATTCCAGCTTGTGCTTGATTCCAGCCCAGCATTTCTCATGATGCACTCTGCATATAAGTTAAATAAGCAGGGTGACAATATACAGCCTTGACATATTCCTTTCCCAATTTGGAACCAGTCTGTTGTTCCATGTCCAGTTCTATCTGTTGCTTCTTTACCTGCATACAGATTTCTCAGGAGACAGGTCAGGAACCCAAAGAAATATTCAAGTACAAAGCAAGCTTGGTCAAAGCTCCAATGGCATTTTCCACAGAAATAGAACAAACATTCTGAACACTTGTGTGGAAACACAAAAGACTCTGAATAGCCAAAAGCATCAAGAAAAGAGAGCAGACTGGAGGCATCTCCCTCCCAGACTTCACCTGATATGACATAGCTGATTCACCAAGAAAATGTGGAATTGGCACAAAAATGGACACAGGGGCCCAAGGAACAGAACAGAGAGCCCCAAAACAGCCCTAAGGGCTTGATGTCAGTTACTTCATAGAATGGAGCCAGAAACAGACAGTGGGGAAAGAACAGTCCCCTCAACAAACGGTGCTGGGAAAACTGGACACCACACACCAAAGAACACTGAGCTCTGTCTACACCAGGCACAAAAAGCCAGCTTTCCACATCAAGCCCTTCCTCTCCTGAGTCCTCTGAAAACAGACACCCTCAGCAGTCAGCCATGCAAAGGAACCTTCTCCTTTTTCCACTTTTCCTTCCACTTTTCCTCACCTCCTTCAGCAGCTCCAGCTCCCAAAAGTTCCTGAAGAGATCAGCTCCTGTCAGTGTGAACTGGATGCCACAAAGCCCCAAAGCTGAAGCCCCAATGGGTCCTGAGGAGACTGAGCTTCCATTACTGTCGACTCGCCACCCGCCCCAGGGTTTTCTTGAAGCCTGGCTGGCAGCAGGGACTCAGCCCCAAGCGTTCCACAAGCCAAAGCCCCAGCGAGTCCTGAGGAGACCGGGTTCCAGTCAGCTGTGCCTGCGCAAGGTCGGTGGGCAGAACACGTGCTCTGCCAGCTCAGGGAGGCGGGCTCTGCGTTCCCTGTCAGCCAATAGGAAAGTGCAGGCCGAGTTGCCCTCACAGTTCAGTGGAGGCCCTGCCGCGTGAGGGCAGTTCTGCGGCATCCGTTAAACTGTGCAAATTCCAATTTAAATAGAGCCAAATATCCCAGGACTTCTCCAAAACAGATACGAAACACATCAGTGGAAGGAAACCATATGAAATGAAATGAAATGAAATGGCTATAAACATAAACTTTAGATTTTGCACCAAATTCACTCAAATTTATTCACAAACATTTAAAATGCAAAACTACCAAAATTATAGAGAAACATAGCAGAAAATCTACATGACCTTGCTTTGGTTTTCAGATCATAAGCTTTGAGTTTTGACACACACAAAAAGTGTACAAAAGAAATAAAAAATATTTTGGACTTTATAAATTTTAAGATATTTGTAAACTACATATCTAATAAACAATTTGGACTCAAAATAGACAAAGACTTCTAAAACAACCCCATAAAGCAATGGGTAAGGATCTGAACAGACACCTGTCCAAAAGACATATACAGATAGCAAAAATCATACAAAAATGTACTACTAGGAAATCACGAATTAAAATCATGAGATATCCCACCACACCTATTAGCTCTGCTAAGTTCCAAATATATGACAATATCAAGTGCTGGAGGGTAAGGAGCAACAGGAACCCTCCCTCACTGCTGGTGGGATGCATGTACAGTCACTCTGTAAGACAGCTGTGTGGTTTTTTTTTTTTTTCCAAAGCTAAAGAAGTCTCACCTTGGTATCCAACAATCATCCTTTCAGTGTTTGCTCGACTGCTTTGAAAATACATCTCCAAGTTCAAACAAGGATGCAATTATGCACTGCATTACTATTCATAATAGCTAAAAACTTGAAGAAATCGGGATGTCCTTCAATAGATGAATGCAAGCAAAGTGGAGTACATCCATGTCAAGGCAACTAGAGTATGCTGCCCCAAAATATGACTCTCTGGCATAAGGACTATTTCAGTCTTTAAAAAGAAAGAAAGAAATCTCAGAAAATTGAGTAGTGATTGCCCTTTTGTGAAGGACATTTATAATAGAGAAATCTCCATATTTAAGGGCTGTCCCTCTTTGCACCAGAAAAAAAAAAAAAAGATTAAATCTTAAGTAGCTCTTATCAATGGCGAAGTCCTGACTTAAATCTGCAAAAAATCATATGCTTCTTTGCTGTTTGCAAGATAGCTGCCATAACTGGCTTCCCCCACCCCCAAGGTCTTTCTTCTGTTTGTATCTGAAGATGGTATTTGAGATGACAGTTTTGGACATTTCAGGGAGTGACTCAGTTTTCCTGGGTGACTCCCCTATATATAGGAGGTACACATGTTATTACACTTCTGTTTTTGTCCTGGTAATCTTTTTTTTTCCTTTGTTTTTTATTTTTTACATGGGGAAGTCTCAACTGAGAATCTAGAAGAGTAGAGGAAAAATTGCTTTTCTTCCCATACACATGCAATGAAATACTGCTTAGCAATAGAAAGGAATGAGCCATCAACTCATGGAAAGACAAGGATAAATCTTATCTGACATATATATTGTTAAGTGAAAGAATCCAGTCTCAAGAAGCTGAACACAATATGGTCACCTGTGCAGAAGCTTCCAAGCCAGTGTCCAGTGGGAGCTCTTGCCCTGCACATCGGTTTCAAGCCCACAGCTCAGATCAACTTCTAGAGACTCTGTGTGTTTTCCAAACACAAAACAAAGTCCTAACACGCTGTATGTCCACTGCGCATGAAAAGACACATCTTATCTGGCTCTGCATGCTGCTTCTTGGTCCCTTCTGACTGGACACCCAGTAGCCAGTGTCATTGAGTCATGACTCTCAGGTGGTGCCAGGCATGGGGGAATAAGAGCACACAGCCCAGGCCCACAAGAAAAGCAGATCATCCGTAAGGGCCCACTGTAACTACAGGGAACACTGCTCAACACTCGGAAATAATCCACAGGGGCAAAGCCTCTGAGAGAGACTAGATATGGGTCTATGAATGTCTTAATCTTGTTCTGTACATCTACAAAAAAACACAACATTGGAAATGAACTATATTCTAAATAAAATAACCATTAATCAGATAAATAAATTGAAATGCTGATTCCTTTTAAGCCTCAGTGACAATAAATGCTGCAGAGGGCCTGGAGAAAAGGGAACCCTCCTACACTGCTGGTAAAACAAACCACCTCCATACAATAAAGCTTAGATTCATATTTGACTTAATTACACAGTATGAGGTTACATGGACTTATGTATGAACCAAGGGTCTAACTATAGCAGAAAATGTGTGTTCAGTCACTAAGTCATATCTGACTCTTTGCGATTCCAGGCTTCTCTCTGTCCTTGGAATTTTCCAGGAAAGGATATTGGAGCAGGTTACCGTTTCCTACCCCAGGGGATCTTCCCAATCCAGGGATCAAACCTGTGTCTCTTGTGCTTCCTCCATTTGCAGGCAGATTCTTTACCACTGCACCACCCAGTAAGCTGCATAGCAGGCCATAGTGAGGGAAATTGTGCTATCCCATATCCCACTGGGTTGGGGTGGAGATGTATCAGGGGTAAACCTGATGGCATCCCAGACTAATGTCCAGTTTCTCACCATTAAAGCCTTTCTTGCCTCTGATGCCACCCAAGGTGCAATCAGAGTAACCTTCCAGAATGCCTCCCAAGCTAAGACAGCTAGGGGAAGCATTCATCTCCCGAGTGCCTGTGCTCAACCCTGAGTATATTCCTGACCACAATAAGACTGGTATGAACATAAAACCAAGATGTTCCTTCCGAGCATCACCACACCAGTAAAGTGATACAAGGAGATGATGAAGGGCTGGCCAGAGCCCCAAATCCGGAGAAAGTGATTTATCCTCGATTTATTGGTGCCAGTCTTTCCAATTCATTCCCACAGATTCCACAGAAAGAATATCTAAGGAGTTGGGAGAAAAGCCACTCGAGAGCCTCCTCTGGCCCATTAAGAGCTACCATTACCAAAGGAAGAAGCCCGTTGTACTCCCTATCTGAGTAACCTTTAACCCGAGACATGCTCCTAGAACTAGAGTTCCATCTACTTCCTGAACTTCCTACTCCTAGTGAGGCTAGGTGCTTCCTGACTACCAAAGCAAGTTTGGGACCTAAGTAACAGTACACAGTAACAACAAAGATCACAAGTCTCTTAAAAGCCTATGATCCGACAGATTAGGTTAGTAATTCTAATTACTAGGAAATTATGAAATGGACAAAGAGACCAGAAAGTTTGACTGAGAAAGGGGAGTTCAGTCCACACACTTCATCCATCTCTGGCCGCTGCCCTGAAGGAGACGTTGATGCCTGTTTACATTAGGACATTGGTATAATCCCCCAACAGGGTTTCTGCCATAAGCTGTATGAGGTCACTGCAGAACCACAGATTAGGACAGAGCTCTTGCTTCGCACACGTGTGTCTCTTTCAATCAACCACACAACAAGCACACTGCAGAGTTAGTAAAGTACAGCAGAAAACGTGTTTGCTAGGAGAAAAAAGAACTAGAGCGCCAAGAGTCCTTACCTTGTCCTGAAGAATCACGAAAGAGCCACCAGGATGAAAGGTTGTTGCTGAACCATAAACGATACTGGGATTCTTGGCCTCTGGAGGAGAGGAATTCAATCCAGGGCCAGTGACAAGACTTGATCTCTTAAAGCTTTTGTGTGATAAAGTTTTATTAATAAAAAGAGATAGAGAAAGCTTCTTTTTTTAATTTATTTTTTAATTTAATTTTATTTTTTAACTTTACAATATTGTATTGGTTTAGCCATATATCAACATGAATCCGCCACAGGTATACACATGTTCCCCAGAAAGGGGCAGAAAGAGTGCCCCCTTGCTAGTCTTTAGCAGCGACTTCACTTTCACTTTTCACTTTCATGCATTGGAGAAGGAAATGGCAACCCACTCCAGTATTCTTGCCTGGAGAATCCCAGGGACGGGGGAGCCTGGTGGGCTGCCGTCTATGGGGTTGCACAGAGTCTGACATGACTGAAGTGATGTGGCAGCAGCATATACCTTTTAGCAGGCTGTTAATTAGAAAAAGGAAATGTCTCAAAACTCAGAGAGTGGCACCAGGCCCCTCACCCACAACATGCATTTTGAGATAACGTTGAAATAAGCTGAGTCATCTCAAGCCATAAAACGATTTAAATGAATATTGAAGTGAAGTGAAATGAAGTCGCTCAGTTGTGTCTGACTCTTTGCAACCCCATGGACTGTAGCCCACCAGGCTGCTTCATCCATGGGATTTTCCAGGCAAGAATACTGGAGTGCGTTGCAATTTCCTTCCCCAGAATATTGAAGAAAGGCAGATTTCCAAGCAAATACATAGACTCATTATCATAAATTAGGAGAACTATTGTATGAGTAAAGCTCACTGGTGTGTTGAGCCATTATCAGTTATGAGTTAGGTGGAACCGACTTGAAGAAAGACAGCGTCTAGGGTAAATACATAGTTTATTAACATAGCTTAAGAGAAACATTTCCATAAGAAAAACACATTGGTTAGCTCAAGGTTTCAGAAAAGTTAAGTTCATGTGCAATCAGATGTCATCATGGCAACACAGAATTTTATTTTATTTTATTTTATTTTATTTTACTAAATATCACTTTTAATGTTATAAGTTGACATAAATTTGAACAAAGGAAATCTCTTATGTTGATGGCTGTAAGGAATCACTTGCACATCCATTCTCACAGCCTTCCAAAATTAAAGGTACAACATGCAATATGAGATATATCATTGGAATCCATAATGGAATCCTCAAATGGTTCAATGGATGGCTTGAATTAATAAAAACATAGGGAAATTGTTCTTTAAAACCATGAATTCACAACTACAAAGCTTATTTTTGCTTTGCTATTATTAATACAATAAGAGGTTTGACTTTGACCTTGGAATCATAAACGGCAACACAGAATTTTAAAAGAAACCTCCTTTTAATTTTGTATAGAGAAGGGAAAAGAATCTGACACTTGTAATTTGCTTCCTTGTGACACTTTTGAGAGAGATAAAAAATGTTTCTGACACTTGCAGCCTATTTCCTCCCACTGCGGAGGAAATTTCCTTCCTAACCTTCCTGCCTGTTACCCTCTCAGTTTGTACCCTGTAAATTACGAATCCCCAAAATTTCTCACATGAAAGACTTGAGTTTCCTTCGATAGATCATATTTTTTGCAAAGAAGAAAAATTGTATTTCCCCTTTCTGGTTTGGATGCCTTCTACTGTCTATTTCATACTTAAATTGCACTGCCAAAGACCACTAGTGCTTTAGAAGATGAAGTTGAACGGTTCTATGAAGACCTATAGAAGTCTTTTAGAACTAACACCAAAAAGAGAGGGGGGGGGGTGGGAAAGATGTCCATTTCATCAAAAGGGACTGGAATGCAAAAGGAGGAAGTCAAGAGATACTTGAAGTAACAGGCAAGTTTGGCCTTGGAGTACAAAATGAAGCAGGGCAAAGTTTACCAGAGTATTTGCCAATAGAATGCACTTGTCATAGCAAACACCCTCTTCCAATAACACCAGAGAAGACTCTGTACACATGGACATCACCACATGGTCAACACCAAAATCAGATTGATTATATTCTTTGCAGCCGAAGATGGAGAAGCTCTATACAGTCAGCAAAAGCAAGACAGGGAGATGACTGTGGCTCACATCATGAATTCCTTGTTGAAAAATTCAGAGTTAAATTGAAGAAATTAGGGAAACCCAAAGACCACTCAGTTATGACCTAAATCAAATCCTTTACAATTATACAGTGGAAGTGACAAATAGATTCAAGGAATTAGATTTGATAGAGTACCTGAATAACTATGGACCAAGGTTCATGACACTGTACAGGAGAGGGTGATCAAGACCAACCCCAAGAAAAGTAAATGCAAAAAGGCAAAATGGTTGTCTGAGGAGGCCTTACAAATAGTTGAGAAAAGAAGACAAGTGAAAGGCAAAAGGAGAAAAGGAAAGATCAGAATGCGATGTTCCCAAGAATAGCAAGAAGAGATAAGAAAGCATTCTTAAGTGACCAAGGCAAAGAAATAGACCAAAATTAAAGAAAGCAAAGTGTAATATCACTTCCAGAAAATTAGAGATACCAAGGGAACATGTCATGCAAAGATGGACACAATAAAGGACAGAAATGGTATGGACCTGACAGAAGCAGAAGATATTAGGAAGAGGCGGCATGAACACACACACACACACAAATACAAAAAAAGATCTTAATGGCCAAGATAACCACAATGGTGTGATTACTGACATACAGCCAGAACCCTGGAGTCCAAAGTCAAGTAGGCCTTAGGAGCATCACTAGGTACAAAGCTAGTGGGGGTGATGAAATTCCAGCTGAGCTATTTCAAATCTTAAAAGATGATGCTCTGAATGTGCTGCACTCAATACAGCAGCAAATTTGGAAAAATCCTAAGTGGCCACAGGACTGGAAGAGTTCAGTTTTCATTCCAATCCCAAAGAAGGCAATGCCAAAGAATGTAAAGAATGTTCAACCTATTGCAAAATTGCAATCATCTCACATGCTAGAAAAATAATGCTCAAAATTCTCCAAGCAAAGCTTCAACAGTGTGTGAACCAAGAACTTCCAGATGTTCAAGCTGGATTTAGAAAAGGTAAGTAAATATGAAATCAAATTGCCAACATCCATTGGATCATTGAAAAAGCAAGAAAGTTCCAGAGAAATGTCTACTTCTGCTTTATTGACTATGCCAAAGCCTTTGACTGTGTGGATCATAACAAACTGTGGAAATTTTTTAAAGAGATGGGAATACCAGACCAACTTACCTGCCTGCTGAGAAATATGTATGCAGGTCAAGAAGCAACAGTTAGAACTGGACATGGAACAATGGACTGATTCCAAATTGGGAAAGGAGTACATCAAGCCTGTATATTGCCATCCTGCTCATTTAAATTATATGCAGAGTACATCATGCAAAATGCTGGGCTGGATGAAGCACAAGCTGAAATCAAGATTGCCAGGAGAAATAGCAATAACCTCAGATACACAGAGGACATCACCCTTATGGCAGAGAGCAAAGAGGAATTGAAGAACCTCTTGATGAAAGTGAAAGAAGAGAGTGACAAAGCTAGCTTAAAACTCAACATTCAAAATACTAAGATCATGGCATCCAGTCCCATCACTTCACGGCATACAGATAGGGTAACAATAGAATCAGTGAAAGACTTAATTTTCTTCAGCTCCAAAATCACTGCATATGGTGACTGCAGCCATGAAATCGAAAGACGATTGCTCTTTGGAGAAAAGCTCTGACAATACTAGACAGCTTATTAAAAAGCAGAGACGTTACTTTGCCCATAAAGGTCTGTATGGTCAAAGCCATGGTTTGCCCAATAGTCATATAAGGATGTGAGAGTAGGACCATAAAGAAGGTTGAAAACCGAATTGTTGCTTTCGAACTGTGGGGCTCTTGAGAGTCCCTCAGACTGCAAGGACATTAAATCAGTCACTCCTAAAGAAAATCAGTCTCGAATATTCATTGAAAGGACTGATGACGAAGTTGAAGCTCCAATACTTTAGCCACCTGAAGGGAAGAGCCAAATCTTTGGAAAAGACCCTGATGCTGGGAAAGATAGAAGGCAGAAGGAGAAGGAGATGACAGAAGACCAGATGGTTGTATGGCATCAGTTTGAGCAATTCTGGGAGATGGTGAAAGACAGTGAAGCCTGGCATGCTGCAGTCCGTGGGGTCACAAAGAGTCAGACACAATGAGCGACTGAACAAAAATAACACCTAAAGAATTAATATGGTACATTTAGGACTCTCTTCATGAAATGGAATGGAGGAAAGGGTTTTTCATACACAGCAGTTTCCACTTCAATCGATGTACTGGTGAGATCCCTGGGCTGAGGGAGAGCTGACCTGCCCCAAAGCTGCAGTGTTTATATCTCAGGAAGGAGTGGATCAGGGTCACATGGACAGGGTGTCAGTCAGAGATGGCGACACACATTGATCTTTTCCAGGAGAGATAATACCACTGATGGCACTGATGACAGCACTCACCACCCCAGGCAAACCCAGTGTAAAGTCCAGACATGCTGTGACGGTCGTCATCCCCAGTCTACATCATAACAGACGGAATGCAGGTGCTGAGGCCACAGCCTCAGGGCCCACAGTAAGACAGGGGAGCGGAGCACTGAGGAGCTTCCAGGAGCTATCTGTCCTCAGTCCTCGCTGGCCTTGGGGTCCTCAGTGTCCACCCTCAAGGAGGAGATCCTGAGGTTCACGTGTTCCTGCAGACACTCAATTGTGCACAGGAAAAGGCAGGACAGGCCACTGGGCAAGTCAGCCGTGCTGGGAAGACAAGCATCTTAGCAGAAATATCTACTTTGTCCACAAAATTAATGCTGTCCTTAATTACCGTGAAAAAACCACCTATAGAGATTCTTGAGGATATTTAAACTGTTTCAGGTGAAAGAATAGTCAAGAAAGCAAAGGGAAATATAAATGCTTTGGGAATCCTGATAAACATTAAATTGTACTCAACTCCATTTGAATTCAATGTGATTATTACATGTATATTTTTCTATAATATTTGCATATGGAGTGAGTAACATAAGCCAATCAGGAAAGAAAAATAAATAAGAGTTTGTGTCTGACAAATGGCTGGTATCTGAATGTGTGTTGGGCTTCTGAGGAGTAAAGGTAAACACCTCCAGGGAGTTAAAGTCTCTTCCCAAAATCTGCCATTGTTCCCTGACAGACTCTTTTTTTCTGACCAGCCCTCTCTCATCATTTCATTCCTCAACAGTCTTCCTGGTGTGGGGAGGGGGACCCCAGGAGGGGGCTGAGTTCTCTGAGGGCACAGTCAGCACCCCCCTCACAGGGGGAGCCTCATAGACAGGATCTCTATTCACTGCTTTCTGCTTTTTATACAGAGGTCCCTCCCGTATGCAAATATCCACTCAGGTCACAGGGTAGAAACACAGCACCAGCTCACTTAAATTCAGGCTCCTCCTCAGGCTTGAAGAGACTTGCGGGAGTGGTGACTCTCATCTGCTCAAAGATGAACCCACTGTGGACCCTCCTCTTTGTGCTGTCAGCCCCCAGAGTTGAGTGTCTCTGGGTCAGACATGGGCACGTGGGGAAGCTGCATCTGAGTCCATGGGTCACCGTGCTTCTCTCTCTCCACAGGGGTCCTTGTCCCCGATGCAGCTGCAGGAGTCAGGCCCCAGCCTGGTGAAGCCCTCACAGACCCTTTCCTTCACCTGCACTGTGTCTGGATTCTCATTAACCAACAATGGTGTAGGCTGGGTCCGCCAGGCTCCACAAAAGGGATTGGAGTTGGTTGGTATCATATGTACAATATGATATATATATGATATGGAAGCACATACTACCACCCAGCCCTTAAGTCCAGGCTCAGCATCACCAGCGACATCTCCAAGAGCCTAGTCTCTTGTATTACTGAGCAGCGTGACAACTGAGGACACGGCCCTGTAGTACTGTGCAAAAGACACAGTGAGGGGAAGTCGGAGTGAGCCCAGACAAAAACCTCCCTGCGTAGGGGCCCATGACCACCAGGGGGCGCTCAAGACTCAGTTCAAAGCTAAGCTCAGGAACAGGTGCAGAAGAGGTGTTAGGTGGAGGGGGGCCTGGGGGGGATTCTCCTCAGAACCTGTTCTTTCCTCCTCCTGAACAGGGACTGCTCCACAAACCCTCTTGTGTGTCCTGACATTTCATCGTTCTGGTTTAAGTCACGCTCAGACAAGTGTGTGTGTGCGTATGTTTTAATTTTTCCTTGACCTAAGGATAGCTTTACACAAACACACACATATATAATATTCAACAGCTCAAGTTTTTTCTCCTTCATTTTTCATCTTTCTAAGGAACTCAGTAAAACACTTGACTGTCATGTTGATTTCAAAACGTGGAAACAAAACATGAGATATTTAAACATTTTAATCTTTGTTTTGTTTTTGTACATGAGGAAGGAAGAGACCCACCCTTCTTCTTTCTGTCAAATTGCACACTTAGAATCTGGAGCATGTGGTGTGTTAAAGACTCTAGTGTCAGAGTTCCCCAGTGCTGCGTATGCAATGATTCTCATCATTCACAGATTCTATACTGCAAATTCACCTACATGCTAGTTTTTTTAGCGTCTTAACATAAATACTGTCACTTTGTGTCCTTATATAGGCATTGACAGTTTGGCCAGTTCACTTCCTCACTCAACACACACACATTCCAGTGAGATCAATCGGGGTGATACCATCTCGCCTCAACGTCTCTGAAGTCCACACCCCATTCTGAGCTTCTGTCTGGATCATTCATAAGGGGAAATGCAGAGGTCCTCAGGTGGATTTGTCCGTGGGGTCAACGTGAAGCCCACCACCATCTGTCCTCTCTCCCATCACAGTGACCGTCACAGGAACAGGGAAAGGAAGCAGGAGCTGTGCTGGGCTCAGCCCTGAGGAAAGACCCAAGGCCTGAGAGGACAAGGGGCTGAGCTGAGATGGGCAAGGGGCAGGAGGTGGGGGCCATCAGGACAGAGACTCTGGGCTCAGAAAGGGGGACCTGCCCTGGGATCTAGTTCCAAGCCATCTGATAGACACACTGCTTTCCCACCCTTGCTTTCCAACCATGTAAATTCAGAAGGGATCCATGGGGACCCTGGGATGACCAGGGTGAGTATGACCACAGACTTTCTGTATTCACAGAAATAGAGTTCCTCAATGCAAATTCCTCTTCAAGCTCCAGGATAAAATCCACCCCTGAGCAGTGGGAGCTCACCCCTCTCTGCTCGCACAGTACGGAGGTCTCAGGGAAGGCAGGGTTGTGGTGTAGAAGATGAGGCTGTGGGGTCTTCTCCTCTGCCTGGTGACAGGTCCCCAAGATGAGGGTCTCAGGTACAGACATGGGTCTGTGGGGATAATTGGGACTGCAGGTGACTGACAGGGACTGATTCTCCTTGTCCCCCGTGTTCTGTCCCAGGTGCAGCTGCAGGAATCAGGCCCGGAACTGATAAAGTCTTCACAGACACTCTCCCTCACCTGTGCTGGTTCTGGTTACTCCATCACCAGTGATTATGGTAGGAACTGGATCCGCCAGGCCCCAGGGAAGGGTCTAGAGCAGATGGGATGCATGTATTATAATGGTGACACTTATTACAGCCCCTCCATCAAGAGTCACACCTCCATCTGCAGAGACACACCCAAGAACCAGTTCTCCCTGCAGCTGAGCTCTGTGCCCACAGAGGACACAGCCATGTGTTACTTGGCAAGAAACACAGTGAGGGGAAGTCAGTGTGAGCCCAGACACCAGCCACCCTCTGGGGGCTCCATGACCACCAGTGGGTGCTGGGACACACAATTGTGTGTTGCAGGAGCAGGTGCAGATGGTGATTGACAGCTGGTCTCCTGTCAGGACCTGTAGCTTCCTCTCCTTGTAGCAGTTTTTCTGGGGAACTTCTCTGCATTCATGACTCTTAGGTACCTCCTCAGCCTCTGAGGCAGAATGGTGGTTGGGATAGGGGACCGTATCCTCACTGCACGAAAGGCACGGTCTCTTAGGGTTGCTTCCTCTTGTCACTTAGGCCCTTTCTCTGGACATTTGGTGTAAGCTCGCTAAGTCCACAGGAGAGGCTCTGTGTGACTCAGCAGTGCGGCTCAGCACAGCAGGGCCAGTGAACGAGCTAGCCAGTGGTCAGCAGTGTAAGTGCAGCTGGACTCAGACAACAGAGGTGTATAAACCCAGAGCCAGGGAAGAACCCCCCTTGGTGGTGATAACTGAACTGACACCTCACTCACTGCATCAGCCATAGTTCTCTCCACGGAGACCCAGCGGGACCTCCACACCAGCCTGAGATAGAAGCTGAGTCTGCTGACACCACACACAGATGCAGAAAGATGAAAAGTTTGTGTTGTCTGTGTTCCTGCATCTATGTCTGTGGTGTCCTCAGACTCACCTTCTACATCAACCTGGGTTGGGGGTCCCACTGAATTTCCATGGAGAAAACTATGAATAATGCTCTGAGTGTGGTGTCAGCTCTTTGAGCACCACTGAGGGGCATTCCTCCCTTCACTAACTGACAGGCTCTAGTAGGTGCAGTAGCTTCTGTCTTTTGGGTGGTGGTACAGATAGAGAACACATACTAAAGGGAAGCTTGTACTTGAAAAGCAATTCTTACTTGATATTCTCAGCTTTATTAAGGTATGAATAAAGTCATCTTGTCTATAGCTTTCATTAAAAACTGTTAAAATGAAAAAAAAATTTTAATTGTAGCCTCTCCCTATGCCTCTCCCTTTTTTCTAAAGTGTAATTTATAGGAAATGTATTCATGACTCATAAGTGATATTTATATTACAACTCTGTCTTCTTTTAAGCTAATAGGTCAAGAGCTATTGTTAGAAGGAAGGTAGAAATGGTACTCCAATAAACAATCTGAGAAGTCTGTACAGGAAATAGTAGTACACAAAGAAGCTTGCACATCCCAGTTGCTCAATGAAATATAAATTTCTCATGATGCATGTGTGAAAATAATTAGTTATTTATACGAGGGATAGAAATAATGAGAAAAGAAATAATATAAGTATTACTCAATTACACAATTTCATTGTTTCGTATTGAGAAAATGAATGAATACTGAAGAGACAGAGAACAATAACTATAATTGAATGTGAGATTAACAAAAAGCAAGTTTTATAGTAAGAGGAATTTTTCCAAGGGAAAGAGCAAGGCTCCTTTGTTGGAAAACGGGCCACTCCCTCAGCAGGCATGTCGAGACAGAAATCATATCCCTCAGCAGACATGTCGAGACAGAAATCACATACGCACTGATTACCCTTTGGATCTCTAATTGTTTTGCTAATGTATTTTCAAAGAATATAGGTGGGGGAGATGATTAAAAAGCTTTAGAAATAACATATACCTATTCTGAATCTAAACATGTTTTATTATTTCTGTAATCACTTCTTTTTTTACAATGTATATTTCATCTCCATGACCTACTTGTTTTGTAAGTTTATGCCTCTTAATCTCCCTCACCTGCTCATTCATCACCTCCCACTCCAGCAGCCACCTGTTTCTTCTCTGTGTATATGATGGTTTCTGTTTTGAGTGTCATTTGTTTTGCTTTTTAGATTCCACATATAAGTAAAATCATACACTATTAAAAAAAAAGGTATGACCCACGAGAAGTTTATACAAGAAAAAACTCTTTCAATGAGAGAGCACAATATATCTAAGGAATACACAGAATATTCCCTGATGAATAACGAAGCCACTGTGAGCACCGTCTCGGTGTTCAGCCATGTCTCCTCACTGTCTCACATAAGAAACGTTACCTTTTAGCTCATGGAACTTCATGATTTTAAATCACTTTTGTCCTAATGCCTGCATGCTAGTCACTTTATTTGTGCCTGACTCTTTACCACCCAGGGGACTGTAGCCTGTTAGGCTCCTCTGTCCATGAAATTCTCCAGGCAAGAATACTGGAGAGGGTTGCCATGCCCTCCTCCAGGGCATCTTCCTGACCCAGGGTCAAACCCATATCTCTTGCATCTGCAGCATTGGCAGGTGGGTTCTTTACCACAACAGCCACTTTTAGATAATTATGCGAAGCTCTTTCAGCAGAAACCAAACAAAGACAAATTGAATGGAGTAGACAATGAGAAAGTGAAAGTCTCTCAGTTGTTTCCGACTCTGTGACCCCATGGACTACAGGCCAGAATACTGCAGTGGGCAGCCTTTCCCTTCTCCATGGGTCTTCCCAACCCAGGAATCAAATCCAGGTCTCCCGCATTGCAGGAAGATTCTTTGCCAGCTGAGCCACAGGAAGCCCAAGAATACTGGAGTGGGTAGCCTATCTCTTCTCCAAGGGATCTTTCGGACCCAGGAATCAAACCAGGGTGTCCTGCATTGCAGGCAGATTCTTTATCTACTGAGATATCAGGGAAGCCCAAACAATGAGAAATATCACAACCTGATGAAACAAGGAGCTCAGGTGTGAGTGGTTCCAGGCTTGGGGAATTCAGCAGTTGATGTACCTAGAGAGAGTGTTTGAACAACCTTCCACGTGGCAAACCCACATGTCAGCCCCACCGCCAGGTGACCCACATCATGTACAGAGGTGATGACTGCAATCCCAGGTCATGGAAAGGCTCACTGAAAGATGCAGACATGGAAAGGGACTGAGAGAAGGGGGATGGCTCCTCTGAAATTACCTCAGGAACCAGGAATCCCCATGAGACGCTTTGCCCTGCCTTCTGCCTAGAACTGGGTCACCAGGGACATGACAATCACCTCACTGTGGTGCTTTCTGAATTCCAGCCTCTTGGAATCTTACCCTAAATGTAAGTGTCCTTCTCTGTCCTTAACTACAACAGTAGACAAGTCTGTCCGGGCTCCTCTGACTCTTAGTGACATTAGATGTCTCCTTCTCCTCACGGGTCAAGGAAGAACTCTGCCAGTACCTGCTGGTTCCTGCATCAAATGGTGGAGTATATGAAAACTGACATTTCCATCCATAACGCAGGGAAATTCTCAACACCAAAACTTTCCCTGGGCAGGGAAATTCTCAACACCAAAACTTTCCCTGGACCTAAGAGAGTCCTAACATTGCAGGGGGATCCCCCAGCATAAAACCAGAGAGTTGGGCAATCCACAGTCCACGTGAGACCTGCCCACGGATGTGAAGCTTCAGGAGGAGCACCTTAAGGGTAATTACTACCAATTCCTGCAGGGCCAGCAATTACCACTGTGAGGATGAGAGATCCTTGGGGCCACACTCCATGGTTTGTGGGATATAACTCCACAAACATCCAGGTCTTCAAGGTGAGTGTTCATATTTATCCCTTCAGGACACCTGACGGACGAGGGGAAGGCCAACGCTGAGAAATGTTAACACCTACCCAGAAGGTTCATCAGGCAGACCCTCCATAAAGAGCTATTTCCACAGCTTCTCTTAAGAGATGAACAGAAATTTTTATCTACTGCAGACCTACAGAGGGGGCAGATCTCATGGTTAAGAAAAGAGACTGGACCGGTGCACTGCAGCCCAAGAGGGAGTAGAAGGAGGATGGGCCAATACTGGAGACCCTGGAGACAAACACAACCCAGACCAGCTCCCCTGAGTCATGGGTGTTCAACCTCAACAATGCTGGATGGCTCTAACCACATATGACCCCCAGGGACCTGGCAGAGGATTGACACTTAACAAGCTACAATATGCAGCCTCTTTGAGGAGGGGAGCTAGTGTGCAGAGACCACAGCCAGACAACCATCAGGAGCCAGGGTGCTGAGGCTCTGGTACCCACGGCTGGAGACCAGGCTTGGAGCACCTCACTACTGACCTCAAACTGCTCTCTCCTGCCTGATCAACATGGCCAGAATCCCTCTCCTGCTCTTGGGTATCTGACATGCTCAGGAATATTTATGAAGGTTCCATCAGAGACTCAGAACAGGGGGGAGAAGTAGGTTTGTCACAGGGTCCTGCTGGAGGAGACGTGGCTGACTCAGCAGTGGGTTTGTCTCCCCACTGACGCCAGGTCCTGAGGTCCTCAGGAAGGTGGTTAGGAGGGACAGTGAGAAGCAGGATGGAGCCTGAGGATGGATGCACCCTGAGGCCGTCCTGCTGAAGAGATGTCCTGCTGGGGGACATGCATATGGCTGACCGAGCTTCTCTGCAGGGTGCTGTTGTGGCAACCCACTCCAGTGTTCCTCCCCGGAGAATCCCACGGACAGAGGAGTCTGGTGGACTACAGTCTGTGGAGTCTCAAAGGGTCAGACACGACTGAGGTGACTAAGCATGCTCACCACCCCATTCCCTGGGTGAGCACTCTCTCAGGGCAGCCTCCCCTGAGTCAGCTGACAAGGGCCCTGCCTCAACCTCCTCCAGTGTCTCAGGTGTCTCCTCTCACAGGTGTGGGCACTAGGAGCCCCTCAGGTGTTTGTGCTGTGAATTGTCAGGGGTGACTGCATTGGTATCTGACAAGGGGGCTCATCTGGACCTTCTTGTGGGGCCCCTGCAGGGTCCAGGTGCTGCAAGAACAGGTGAGCCCAGGAGTGAATGGTAGGTGGAGCAGGCATCGAGCCCCATGCTTCTGCATGCAGCTATCCTGTGACATGATATTAGCCCATGGGGGGCTGCTACTGCCCAGAAGCATGTGGGGAGGAGTCCATGAGTCTCAGAGATGGAGCCTTCTCTTTTCACTGAAAATAACTAGCAGGACAAGGACTGGTGACGTTTAATATTGGGGCCTGTTGGGAATACACAGCTCGGTGAGGCCATGAGAAGTACATGTGTATATGTCTGTGATTGTGTGTGTTAGTGTCTGAGTGTGTGTAAGTGTGCATGTGAGTGTGTGGTTGTATATGTGTGTGCATGTTTTTGTGTGTGTATACATGAGTGTTTGTATGTGTGTGTATGTGAGTGTGTGTATGTAAGTATGAGGGTGTGTATGTGCGCATCTGAGTGTGTGAATGTGTGTGATTGGGTTTGTGTGTGTATGTGTGAGTATGAAATTGTGTATGAGTGTGTGTGTCTATATGTCTGTGTGACAGGTGTGTGTGTGTGTGACAGGTGTATGTGTAACAGGTGTGTGTGTGTTTCTGTATGTCTGTGTGACAGGTGTGTGTGTGTGTCAGGTGTGTGTGTGTATGTGAGACAGGTTACGTGTGTGTGTGCGTGTGAATACCCAGTGGTTGCTGACTTTGGCGAAACACACTGATTAGAGGTGAAGATGTCTCTATGGCACTAAAGGCTGGTTCACGATGGGGACTGTGTCCTCTGGGGCAGGTCCCTCAGTGGAAGAGCTCTGTGTACACAGGTGTCAGGGACTTGGCAGGACACAGGCCCTCAAACAAGCATGAGGACATGGACACACACCCACTGAGCGTGATCATGGGTCATAAGACTACTCCTTCCTAATATCGCCCATGTATTGAGTGTAAAGTTTTCAGCATGCAGGTGATCTGAGATGTCCTAGGTTAAATACAGATATTCTGAGCCCTGAGAACATCACCCAGAGCAACACCGGCTCTGCACAGCAGACCTGGGAGCACAGCCCTCACCAGGGACTGGAGCTGGAGAGTCCTCCTCCTGGTGGCCTTGGTTCCAGGTCAGGGTCATCCCGGTGCTGCAGTGAAGGAAGGGACAGGGTCCAGTCAAGGGGCTTCATGCACTTTTGTCCCCTGTCCTCCCAGTGTGCACTCCCAGGTACAGTTGGGGCTGAGCTAAGGAAGCCTGGGGCCTCAGTGAAGGTGTCCTGCAAGGCTTCTGGATACACCTTCACCAACTACTACATGCACTGGGTGTGACAGGACCCTCAGCAATGGCTTGAATGGATGGACAGATTGACAGCAAAGATGGTGGAGCAAAGTATGCACAGAAGTTCCAGGGCAGAGTCACGTTGGCTGCAGACACGTCCACCAGCACCGCCTACATGGAGCTGAGCAGTCTGAGGTCTGAGGACACGGCTGTTATTACTGTGTGAAACACACAGTGTGAAAACCCACATCCTGAGGGTGTCAGAAACCCTGAGGGGCAGGGAGGCTGTGCTGGGGCTGATGATGACAGGGATGATTTGGTTGGGGTCCTGAGAAAAGTGGATACAAACATGTGTTCACTGTTACAGGAGTGTGTTCACCGTCAGAGGAGTGTGCTCACTCTCAGGGAAGTGTGTTCACTGTCATAGGAGTGCGTTCACTGTCAGAATTTGTGTTCACTGTCAAAGGAGTTGTGTGTTCACTCTCAGAGGACTGTGTTCCATCAGAGGAATGTGTTCACTCATACAGGAGTGTGTTCCCTATCTGAGGAGTGTGTTTGCTGTAACAGGCTTGTGTTCACTGTCAGAAGTGTGTGTTCCCTGTCAGAGGAGTGTGCTCACTGTTGCAGGAGTGTGTTCACTGTTAGAGAACTGTCGTCTCTGTCTGAAGAGTGTTTTCACTGTTAGAGGAGTGTGTTCACTGTTTAGGAGTGTGTTCCCTGTCAGAGAGTGTGTTCACTCTCACTGGATTGTGTTCAATGTCAAGGAGTGTGTTCACTCTCAGAGGAGTGTGTTCACTGTTACCAGAGTGTGTTTCCTGTCAGAGGAGTGTGTTCATTGTTAGAGGAGTGTGCTCACTGATGAAGGAGTGTTCCCTGTCAATCAGAGGAGTCTGTTCACTTTTATAGGAATGTTTGCACTGTCAGAGGAGTTTGTTCACCATTACAGGAGTGTGTTCACTCTCAGAGGAATGTGTTCACTGTTACGGGAGTGTGTTCCCTGTCAGAGGAATGTGTTCCCTGTCAGGAGTATGTTCATTTTTAGAGGAGTGTTCATTGTTAGAGGAGTGTGCTCACTGTTGCAGAAGTGTGTTCAATGTCAGAGGAGTCTGTTCACTTTTATAAGAATGTGTGCACTGTCAGAGGAGTTTGTTCACCATTACAGGAGTGTGTTCACTGTCAGAGGCGTGTGTTAACTGTCAGAGGCGTGTGTTCACTGTTACAGGAATGTTTCCCATACAATAGATACTCTGTCAGAGGAGTGTGTTCCATACACTAAGCACTCTGTTGGAGGAGTGTGTTGTGTACAATACACACTCAGTCAGAGGAGTGTGTTACGTACAATACACGTTGTGTCAGAAGAGTGTTCTGTACAATAAGCACTGTGTCAGAGGATTGTGTTCCGTACAGTAAAGATTCTGTAAGCAAAATATCAGCACTGAGGGGGAAGCGTCAGTGCACTCTACGGACACAAGCCCCTGTGGGGTCTCTGTGTGGACCTGAGTCTTTGCCTTAGAGCCACGGCTCCATCCCACATGAAGTCCACCTTCATCTCCATGCAGATGTATTAAGACGTCTGCAGGTGGTTGAGCCTTTTGCAGCCCTGCCCAGGAGTGAACAGCCCTCTTGTTCTATGTCATGTCCAGGACCTGGTATGTTGGGATCTGGGTTCCAGTTATTCTAACTGTGCAGTGGTACCTCACGATCCTTTAAGCATGCAGTCCCTGGTGGCTTGTGATGTGGAAGGTCTTTCCAAGTGCTCACGTGTCAGCTGTCCATCTTTGGAGGCAAGTTCAGACTTCACCCATTTTTCATTGGGTTGCTTACCTTCTGTTGTTCAGTTATGAGTGTTCACATGCATTCATAGCACAAAGTTCTTACCAAATATGCTATTTATAAATGTATCTTTCCAGCCTGTGGCTTGCCGTTAGATTCCCTTAACAATGAGTTCAGAAAACAAGTGTTTTTCATTGTGATGCTCTCCAATTTTGGAGAAGGCAATGGCACCCCACTCCAGTACTCTTGCCTGGAAAATCCCATGAACGGAGGAGCCTGGTAGGCTGCAGTCCAGGGGGTCACTAAGAGTCGGACATAACTGACTTTCACTTTTCACTTTCATGCATTGGAGAAGGAAATGGCAACCCGCTCCAGTGTTCTTGCCTGGAGAATCCCAGGGACAGGGGAGCCTGGTGGGCTGCCATCTATGGGGTCGCACAGAGTCAGACAGGACTGAAGTGACTTAGCAGCAGCAGCAGCAGAAGTTTTCCAAGTGCAGCCCCACCCCTCCCTCAACAGATGGGGCTGAAGAGTTGGGAAAATCAGGAACATGGAAGGAACATGGAATTCTTCTCCATGGGATTTCGGTCTCTTCTCCCCCACATGCTTTATTCTCATCAATCATGTATTGAAACCAGTACTAATGGATGTTTATTCTGTACTTTGAATTAAAATAGACATAATGTTTTAATTTTGTTCAAATTGTTCCACTTTTAGCCTGGGGTTGGCTAAGCTTTGGGGTTGGTGCTTGTAGCCCTTTGAAATTCCCGAGTGGTTTTGTGTCTTGGAAGACTCCATAGGCTGTGGGACTACACACAGACTGCCCCAGTGTTGTCTTGCACACTCCCTCTCCCAGCCCTGGAATTAGCCATTTCTCTAAGCAATTCTGCTTTCTTCAGGTGTGAGAAGTTATTAGAAACCAGGAGTTTCAGGATAGTTGTTCTCATGCACCTGGGCTGACTATGGCTGCTTGGCTAGCAGAGCAAGGAAGCGTGTGACAGTGTCCTGCACCAGATACACTCTGGGGTCTAGCAGGATTTCTGGATCTGGTCTTCTCTGCCAGTATTAGACCGAACTTGCAAACACAGTGGTGCATCCACCCCCACCCCAAAGCTCCACGGGCCTCTCTAGCCTTCCTCCCTGGCATCCGGAACTGCCCACCCAACAGCGAGAAGCCTGGTTCCCATCATATGCCATCTGGCACCTAGTGCTCGGGTCCCAGTATGCACATGCAGTGTTCTGGGTGGTCAGCACTGTCCGTGTGGACTCACATGGTCACTGTCGAGGCTCAGCCCCGGTGAGCACTCCTCCACCCTCACCCTGACAGACCCCACATGTTGGGAAAGTTCCCACAGATCCCACCACATTCAGTATGCTCTTGTAAGCTGTATAATGTCACTAGACATTTTTTACAGTCTGTACTTCATCCTGAGAATCAGGACCTCCTAAATGATGTTTTACACGTGCGCGTTAACTTTCATCCGTTATGCCATCAAGCTCAGTGACTTTTAACAAGGGCATAATATCGTGGGTCCACCATCCCAGGTCATACAGGATAGCTTCACCAGCCCTAAAAGTCACCTGGGCTTCATCTGTTCAATGGCCTCCCTTGAATTCCTGGATCCGCGGACAGGTTTGTCCTGTGTGTGTGTGTATGGGTGTTCAGTTGAGTCTGACTTGTTCAGACCCCATGGACTGCAGCCCACCAGGCTTCTGTGTCCGTGGGATTTTTCCAGGCAAGAGTACTGGAGGGGGTTGCCATTTCCTCCCTCAGAGGATCTTCCCCACCCAGGGATTGAACCTGTGTTTCCCATGTCTCTTGTGTCTCCTACATTAGAAGCAGACTCTTTACCACGGCACCACCTGGGAAGCCCTGCCCTAACTGTAGTTTCCCCTTTCCAGAACGGCCTATAAATGAAGTCACACAACATGCAGGCCTTTAAGACTGCTTTCTTTCACTTCGCCATATGCATTTAAGGTTCATTCACACCAGCCATGGACAGTCCAGAAAGGAAATTAAGAAAGTATTCCATTTAAAATTGCATCTAAAAGAATTAAATACCTAGCAATAAATTTAACCAAGGAGAGGAGAGACATGTGCACTGAAAACCACAAAACCTAAGACAAAATATAAAACATGGAAAGAAATGAGACTCCATGCGTGTTCAGTTGTAGCTGGCTCTTTGAGATGCCATGGACTGTAGCCCACCAGGCTTCTCTGTCCATGGGATTTTTCAGGCAAGAACACTGGAGTGGGTTGCCATTTCCTCAGGCAGGGCATCTTCCTGACCCAGGCCCCTATTTCTCCTGACAGTCTTGACTGCAGCCCAGGCCCCGTGGAGCCTCCCCTCCTGTGTCTCCTGCACTGACGGGCGGGGTCTTTGCCGCGCACATCACCTGGTGCACACATCTGAGCTCACAGATGGAACAGCTTCTCCACATTGTAGGACAGCAAGGCTTCCCCGAGTCACTAACACGACCAGTGAGGAGCAGAAAGCCACTGAGTAAGAGGGCAGGGTTTCCCTTAGGGCTGATGGGAGCCCTCAGGACCCGGAGCGAGGAAGTGGCTGCTCAACTGTTTGGTGTCAAATGGTTAGTTTCATGACATGTGAAGTTTCCATCCACTAAAAAGAAAAGATTCCTAGATGACCCTTGAGGGTTCCATAGCTCGTTCTTCTATTCTTCCCATGCACGTGAGGACCACGGGCGGCCCACTCTTCCTCTGGGGGAAAGGACACCGTGCTTGCCTGCAGTTCCAGCAGTCATGGATGAGGCTGCTCCAGCCGTTCGTGTGCAGTCCTGTGTGGATGTGTTTCAGTTGACTCAGAGGCACCTAGAAGCATGCTTGCCGATCTTAGGAGAAACCTGTGGATATTGCTCAGTTGCTAAGTCGGCTCCATGAACTGCAGCACGCAGGGCCGCTTGTCCTCCACTGCTGCTGCTAAATCACTTCAGTCGTGTCCGACTCTGTACGACCCCATAGACGGCAGCCCAGCAGGCTCCCTCGTCCCTGGGATTCTCCAGGCAAAAACACAGGAGTGGGTTACCAATTCCTTCTCCAATGCATGAAAGTAAAAACTGAAATTGAAGTCACTCAGTTGTGTCCGACTCCTAGCGACCCCATGGACTGAATCCCACCAGGCTCCTCCATCCATGGGATTTTCCAGGCAAGAGTATTGGAGTGGGTTGCCATTGCCTTCTCCAACTACCTCCTGGGGTTTGTTCAAACTCAAGTCATTGAGTTGGTGATGCTATCTAACCACCTCATTCTCTGCCGTCCCCTTCTTCTGGCCTCAATCTTTCTCAGGATCTGGATCTTTTCCAATGAGTCACCTCTTCACATCAGGTGGCTAAAGTAGCAGAGCTTCAGCATCATCCCTTCCAATGAATTTCCAGGGTTGATTTCCTTTAGAATTGACTGGTTTGATATCCCTGCTGTCCTAGACACTCTCAAGAGTCTTCTCCAGCAGCACAATTCGAAAGCATCAATTCTTTGGTGCTCAGCCTTCTTTATGGAAAATGGTAACCCACTCCAAGGTTCTTCCAAGATAACCTCACAAATGGTATGAAAACTGTAAAATTATGTTACCTTTCTTCAAAACTGCCACACTGCCTGCCGAGGTGACTGGATCAACCTTCTTTCCACCAACAATGATGAGCTTTTCCATTGTCCTCCTCACTGATCAACAGTAGGCATTGCAAGACTGGTGGGTTTTAGCCATTTTAACAGTATGGCTGAACATCCGCCCTGCGTGTGAGGAGAGCTCCTAGGGAGGGTCTGGATTTTCTCTGGTCCTGATGCTCTCAGACATCTCCCCTCCATACCTGTGGGGACGGACCCTCACTCTCCTGAAAATCCACTGCACTGTGACCTTCACAGAAGGGGAGTGGTCCCACAGAGAGCACAGGTCTCATTACAAGCATGGGGTTCCAGACCCCCGGCCCACCATATAAGCTCTGTCTCACACACACCAGAGTGGGCCGAGAGGCCCTCCCTGCCCCAAGGGCCCCTCCACGATGCTCACAGGTCATGCTGTCACCTCAGTAGCAGCCTGGGTGGTGGGACGATGGAAGGATGATGAAGCCCCCTCTGCCTTTGGAAATGCATCTGATGCAACATGCAAGTGTCTCTGTTCCCAGTGTGCTGTCCTGTGGAAGCTGGAGAGGCCAGCTCAGGGTGAGTGTGTGAGATGCGCCCCGATAGACCCCCATCCTCCTCCACTCCGGCTCTGGCCATGTCCAGAGAAAAGGCTGGAGGTCAGTGGGTGGCAGAACCGCATGGCCAACCCCGGCTGGCAGAGGCGGTGGCCGCAGGAGTCCTGGAACAACATCCACTTCTTGGAAATGTCCCATTACACTCTCTCCTTTTCTGTCAGGAAGCGGGCAGGCCGCTCTGTGGGTGTCCCCATGGCCCTGCCTCAATGGGCCAGGCCAGGATCCCCACGAGGCCACCCCAGCACCTGTGCACTCCCCACACTGCATCTGCTCCCTGACGACGCCTCACACACAGCATCTCTGTTCAGGGGGCAGGTGACCGGGGGCAAGCCCTCTGGGCCAGCACTTTGGTCCTTGTAGGTCAGGAGCACCCTCTTGATCACCCCCTCTGGGGAGGGGGACCAGCTCCCTTGTACAGGATTCCTTCTAGCCCAAGAAAGGAGCTACAGGACTATTCCCCTACCCGACCTCACCCTGCACCCCAACTTCTGAATAACGACAGCTTCTGTAAACCACGTGTGCAGGGGACGTAGGAGCTGGTGATGCCCCTGGTGGCCACACGCGTGTGCTCCACATGTTCTCCACACCAAGCCCTGAGGTCCCCCCCATTGCTGCGGGGCCCCCTCTGCCAGAGGGAAGGGGACCCTGTGTGTGGCAGCTGCAGGTCTGGCTTAGGCGCTGCCCTGCTGTGGGCCCCTCAGAAATCCCAGGGGTCCCTGGCCTTTACTGGCTCTCCTGCCACCTGTGGGCATGTGATGTTTGCCTCCTTCTAAGGTTGTGCCTGTTTCCTCCCCAGCCCACACTCAGGAGGCTGACACGAGCTCCGGAGACCCATGGAGCCAACTGGGCTGCTAAATACAGCCAGAATGAATACCGATCCTTTTCACACCCAACTCGAGAGCTGCCCTTATCCCTGCTGGAGACTATTGGTCAGCAGGTGTCCTCCCACACTCTGAAGAAGACAGGGTGTAGGTACAGAAGGGTGGAAATAGTGGCCGGGTACATCACATCTAAGCCGAGTGAGCTTCCTGAGACTCCTGTCTTCGGTTGTTGTCTCTGCGGCTGATGCTCCGCACGGAGGACCATCCAGATGGGGAAGATGGAGACCCTGTGGACAGTAGGAGCCAGGCTCCATGGCATCGGCAGCCTCTTTCCCATTGACAGCTCATCTCCAATTGCACATCTCAGGAACTCGGAATACCTCAGGGCTGAAAAGCACTGTTGACCCAGTTATCACCACAGAACTTCCCAGGAGCACAGGGCTGCCAGAGCCCACACAATGCACACCCTGTGTTCCTGCAACCAAAAGCACCACGCCCAGAAATCAGAGACACACCTTCCTGGAACATCGTCCGTGACACACGCCTCCCCAGTGACAGCCGCTGCTGCACAGGGCTGAAGGCAGATGCAGTGCTCTATCCTCCACAGTATCCAGCAGGTAAAAGCAAACACCTTCCCTGCCTGCAGGAAGTACTCCCTCTGACCATTTCTGCAAATGGTGAAGAGGACCTGAAGGAGTCTGTGACTCCCCCAGGATGACAGCAGGCACTGACACTGAACACAGAGCCAAGAGGAAGGGGTCAGGCCTGCCAAGCAGCAGGGCCCAGGGACATCCCGGATCCCACGCTCCTTCCACTCTGCTCGCCTCACCACAGGCCGATCCGCCGAGGGCCAGGAGTCGGGGCCACGAGTAGCGGCCTTACTGGCAGAGCCAACAGACAGAGCAGAGGGCCGACGAGAGTCCTCCCGAACCATGTGGCCTGGAGTTTGACTCCTGTTTCTCTTACAGTGTGGAGACTGGGAGGTGAGGAGGTCGGGTGCTAAAGTGCTAAAGGCCACAGGCTGCTGCAGACACTTCGTGCTTCCAGCCAGATTCTGCATGGAGGGCTCAGGTTCTCATCCCCTGCAGCCATGCCCAGCAGGGCTTGACCAAGGGTTTCCTGTGAGCTGACTCTCAGGCAAGGGGCCAGGGTTCAGGAGACAGCCACTGCATACACCTTGGGCCACCTCCCTGTAGCGAGCAGCTTGCAGTCAAGGCAACAGAACACAGATGTGAAAGGGAAGGAGCCAGATCCGACCTGAGTCAGACGTGTTCTCTCCCAAGACAAGAAGGCAAAAAGAGAAACAGACCAATGAGCAAAATGCAGCAGAGGGCACCCTCTGTTGATACAGAGTTCTCATATTATGGATGAAAGCGAAATCTTGCTTTTGATTCTGCCCTGTGAGTGAGTTTCTGTCCTCTGTGGATGGCTACAAAGTGGTGTAAAACTGCCTGAAATACTTCCTCGCTCCCCTTGGGTACCATGCAGCCCCCTGGGTCCACAGAGGCACAGGCGAGAACCATCCCCTGCCGGGAAAGAACCACACAGAAGGTCACCCAGGGTCTCGCAGTCAGGCCTGATTTCTGGTCTCACCAGCCAGGGTCAGCAAGAATCACAGAGAGTGTCCCAGAGGAGAGTGGGGAGCCTGCTCCTCAGGGGGCCTAAACGACGCTTCCAAGCAAAAATCAAGAGGAACACGTGGTTTGCAAGTGACCTACCTGCTAATCGGAATGAGACACACGCAATTATGAGCTTCTAAAACATTTTCAACACCTACAAATGTTAAGTGACGTGAGCAGTGTCTGGTTCCAATCGCCAAAGTAGCAGGAAGTGGTGCTCGCAGGGAGGAAAAGAGGCCTGTGCAGGAGGGGGCCTGGCAGCTCCAGGGGGCAGAGTGGGGGGCCGTGAGCCGTGTTGCAGGTGTACATTGGGCGTGCAGACCGCTGGAAGAAGGGCTGGACGTGTGGAGTGGAGACAGGCCTCTGCTCCCCTCCCCTGCCCCTCCCATGCCACCCTCGTGGACACAGCCTCCCCCCTGCCCCTGGTCAGCCCCGCTGCACTGATGACCAGGCTTGCCCAGGGCCTCGCCCTGTGACTGTGACTCCGTCTCTGCACACGACCCGCCCAGGGCTGGGCGCTGGCAGCCCCGGCACCCTTTGTTCTCTGTCAGTGTCTCCTCTGACGGCAGTGGCCTCAGCACGCGGCTCAGACCTGGCTTCTCTGCGGGGCCTCGCCTTCTCTGTCCTCGCTGGCAGACATCCCTGAGCAGCGCCCCCATGCCGGCAGAGGGCTGGGTCTCCCTGAGGGCAGCCCTCTGGCTGCTCGGGCTCTGTGCAGTGCTGGCCCCTGTCCAGTGCTCTCCGGACCGTCCCTCATGGCGCTACATCTCCACGGAGGTGGTGATTCCCAGGAAGGAGCTGCACCAAGGCAAGGGCGCCCAGGTGTTGGGCTGGCTCTCCTACAGCCTGCGTTTTAGGGGACAGAGGCATGTAATCCACATGCGACGCAAGAGGCTCTTTTGGCCTGGATACCTGATGATGACTCAGGATGACCAAGGAGTCCTGCAGACGGACCACCCCTTCGTCCCTGAAGACTGCTACTACTTTGGCTACCTGGAGGAGATCCCTTTCTCCACGGTCACCATAAACACGTGCTATGGGGGTCTCCAGGGTTATATGAAGTTGGATGACCTCGCCTACGAAATCAGCCCCCTCAAGCATTCTCGAAAGTTTGAGCACACTCTTTCTCAGATGGTGGCAGATGCCAGCACAATGGGACCGATGCCCAGACTGGGGTATGAGGAGGAAAGGGACCCTCTGCTTTCTCCAGCAAACATCACTGCAGCCCCCAGGATGTCTAGTAAGCTGTATATGTTTCATGAAGCACTTATGAAAGGATTATGTCAGTCTACTAATGCATTTTACAGAACTGCAAACAATGTGTCAGAAACTGTTCAGTACATGGTGGATGTGGGCAATATCATTGATGCAGTTTATCGTGGTCTTGAGACAAGGTTTTATATAAGTGTCATGCACATTTATAATGTTAGGGACCCAGTCAGCACTGCATCTCTCAGACGAGGGAGTGCATACTTCCAGTTCTATTCAAGAACCTTATTTCCTGCTTTTCACCCACATACAGCTGTAGTCTTTAGCACAGCTGAACCGCCTGATGGTGTCTATGTTCCAGGTCTGTATAGTTTCTGCCATTCAGGAGGCTTGGTGCCAATTGCTACATCAGGGAAAAATACCCTAACGGTGGCTCTCTATGTGTGCTTTCTAATTGGCAGAAGTATCGGTCTGTATTATGACTACCCAGACTGTGTTTGCCAGAGAAGGACCACCTGCATTATGAATGGCTACCAGTCACTGACAGATGCTTTCAGTAACTGCTCCTATGGGCATTTACAACATATAGTTATGCGTGATAGAAGCTCTTGTATGTTTCACCCTGAGCCGGTATATTACAATAAATCGATGACACACGAACGTTGTGGAAACAAAGAAGTGGAAAATGAGGAGCAATGCGACTGCGGCTCCTTCAAGGAGTGCTATAGCAACCCATGCTGTGACAACCTCTGTTCTTTCACTGAGGCAAGTATTTGTGATGCAGACACATGCTGCACAAACTGCACATTCTCCAAGCCCGGGACGCTCTGCAGACCCATCCGGAGTATGTGTGACCTTCCTGAGTACTGCCGTGGGATAAGCAAGACCTGCCCTAGAGATGTTTTTATGCAAGATGGAACCCCATGTGGTGAAGAGGGGTACTGCTTTAAAGGAACTTGTACTGACCGTAGTGTGCATTGCAAAGAAATCTTTGGTAGAGGGGCTTTGAATGCTCCGGATCAATGCTATACTATAAACAGAAAAGCTTACCGATTTGGATTCTGTAGAAGAACATCTTGGTCTGTCCGCTTTATAGCTTGTTCACAGCAGGATCAGCTTTGTGGAAGGCTGCAGTGCACCAATGTCAGTTTTCTCCCTCCACTGCAGGAACACGTTGGATTTCATCAAACGCATACGTTAGAAGCCTTGTGTTTTGGGCTGGACCTACACCGTGGGCAAGGAGCAGTTGATTATGGCCAAGTGAAAAACGGTGCCCTCTGTGCTCCTGGAAAGTACTGTTTAAACACCTTCTGCAACGGTTCTGTTAGTAAAATGGAGTATACATGTTTCCCTCAGAAATGCAACTCCAGAGGAGTTTGCAACAGTGAAGACAACTGCCATTGCCACCTGGGCTGGGCACCGCCGTTTTGCGAAAACACGGGTGACGGAGGGAGTGAAGACAGCGGACCCCCTCCAAGACTGTTTCGATCGGTACCATATGACGAGACAATTTTAGTCTATGTGAGACTGGTGTTCGGTCGCCTGTATGCCCTTATAGCTGCAGTCCTCTTTGGTGTGGCCACAAATGTAAAAACTATCCATACCAGCAAAATTAAGGAAGAGACAGTGCATCCTGTGTAAACCAGCCTCCTGACCCCTGCACAACTGCAGGGGAGGTAGGAGGAACTTCTGAGAAGGAGTCAGTGATAGACAGCAAAGCTGAAGTCTGCGGCAGACAGGGGTGGGGGCAGGTATCAGGAGGGTCAGCATTCTCACACCAGGTCTCTTCGATAGGCCGCTGATCAGAACTCTGAAATAAATCTTGAAAAGCATACATAGGTGTCCTCTAATATTTTGTATTCCTAAGAGCCCAAACTGAGCCTGAGACTGGTCGGGAGAGACCTGAGTCAGCAACTGGGTCTTGACCCAAAGTTGCTGGTCCCGGTGTTAACAACCCCTTTAGGGGAAACTTTATTGGGGGTTTCTCCAAATCAGTGCTCTTGAACACTGAGGTTTTCCTCATCTCCTAGGTAGCTTCTCTTTTGCCAAACCCAAACTGGATTCAGGGTATTCAAGGGCTACTCCCAGTCGAGGACTACTCGCGCAGGGTCGGGGGCTAATGGAGTGATCTGCCACATGTGGCAGCCCCACTGTCCTCTGGCAGCTGGGCAGGGTGGGAGCCTTCCACGTCCAGCCTCAGGACAGAGCAGAGGCCCAGACAGCCATTTCTTACCCTTGGGTGACCTCTGGCTTTTTTTGAGGTGAACATCATGTGCGTGTGTGCAAGAGTGAGTGTGCTCAAGTGCTGGGTGTGTCTGGCCCCCATGAGGACACCCCCTGGGAGGTCAGCCTGGTGCTCATGGCCTCCAGGCTCTGCAGACCCAGCGCTAGAATCTAGGTGGGCTCTCCTCTTTTTTCCACAATTCTTGGGTAAAGGCTTTAAAGTCCTCAAACTCAAACGGGGTTCTAAAACTCAGAGATGGAAGGTTCTGGAAACACTCTCCTGGCCCCACAATGGCTCCAGTTTGTGGGAGCCCAGGGACCACCGGGTCTGCTTGGGTGACGCACTGCCAGCACTCTTGTGTGAAGACCCTCCCAACCGCCCAGGGTCCTCCTCCCTCCCACCGACCCCTGCCTGCAGAGCCCAGTGCAGGCAGAAGAGGTGCCACCTACCCTGTCCAGGGGCAGGACTGATCCCCTTTCTCTTGGTAGGGCTGGCAGAGAGCCTGGGTTTAGGTGCTTTCAACACTGGGGCACCTGGTCAGGACCTTGACAAAGCCTCCTTTGGCCCACCTGCTCCCTCCCGTACCTGAGGAAGCAAGTGGACCAGAGACAGCACCCCATGGTGAAAGGCCTCTCTTCCCCAGAGCCCTTGAGAGACAAGGTTCTTCTCCTTCCAGAGGTTCTTCCCCCATGTCAGAGAAGAAGCTGGGGAAAGCGGGCTGCTGTGGGTTAGCCATTGCAAAGGCCCACTGAGCACAGTCAGTGGCTCCGGGTCCATCCAGGGCTTTGGGAGGAGGGAGAGGACGCAGAGGCAGTCTCATCATGTTTCTTGACCTGAAGCAGCCCAGGGGAAAAACACACATTTGGTATTAGTCAATTCAGAAACTGAAAGCAGAAATAGAGTCTAAAATAGAAGATACCTTCCCCTGTCTCCGGGGAAGAACCAAGGAAACCTGGACCAAGCAGCAGGTATCAAAGAGTGGGGCTGATGGCGGTGACTGGTGAGTGAGCCCAGGAACCCTGGACGGGCTGGGAGGAGCTCGTCGGCGGAAGGTTGGGCCCACCCAGAAGGAGATGCTCCCTAGGCCTCCCACCACCCCCCAGAGCCACATCTTCCTGACCGGCCCTGCCTCAGTGCCTCCCTGTTGGAGAAGACTCTGGAGAGTCTCTTGGACAGCAAGGATATCTTACCAGTCCATCCTAAAAGAAATCAGTCCTGAATATTCATTGGAAGGACTGATGCCCAAGCTGAAGCTCCAATACTTTGACCACCTGATGTGAAGAACTGACTCCTTGGAAAAGACCCTGATGCTGGGAAAGATCGAAGGCAGGAGGATCAAGGACAACAGAGGATGAGATGGTTGGATGGCATCACCGACTCGATGGACATGAGTTTGAGCAAGCTCCGGGAGATGGTGATGGACAGGGAAGCCTGACGTGCTGCAGTCCATGGGGTGGCAGAGTCGGACACGACTGAGCACGTGAACTGACTGAACTGAGGCCTCCCACCACTCCCCAGAGCCACGCCTTCCTGCCTCAGCACCGCCTCCTGCCCTCAGCTGTCCTTGCTCATAGACGCCAGCTGGCCCCCCTACAGGGGACAGCACTGCAGTCCCTGTGGGCCGGGTGCTGCTAGCAGCCTCAGAAGGAAAACCCACCTGCATGGAGCCCCCAGGCCAGGCCGCAACACCCAGCCCAGGCCTAGCTGGTAGGCCTGGACACTGGTGAGGGCCTCAGCAAGCAGCCACAGCTGCCCAGCACAGCTGCAGCCCCACGAGGGCACATGCCGGGGGCGTTCGGCTCCAGGGACCCTACTGGCCACCTGGGGCTCCAGAGGTGACCTGGAGGGGATGAGGGGAGACATGCCCTCTGCCTGGAGCCCCGTGCAGGTGCCCACGGGAAGCCTGGAGCAGTGGCCAGGAGCTCCTGTTGTCCTCAAAGGCGCAATATCAGCCCCAGAATGCAGGGCCTGGCGAGTCCTCCATCCAGACCCAGCACAGTGCGCGTCGTCCACTCAGCCTGAGCTCACTGCAGACCTGCCCTGGACTCCGTGCCTCTGCGCCATCCTCCCCAGAAGCCAGAGCCCTTCCCCACCCTAGAACCAACCCTGCCCACCCACCCCCAGCGCCGTCTTCTCATCACAGCCTCCGTTCTTGCATGGAGATCTGGCCCCACCAGCAGCTGGCAGGAGACGGTGTGCTGGGTCCTTTGCAGCCCGTGCCAAGCCTGTGGAGTAATTAATCGTCACAGTTCCCATGGGTCCCCTGGGAATTCCTGGTGAGGACCCAGCGAGTGACATCTGGGCACCGGGCGTGCTGCCCAGGCCACACCAAGCATTCAGTCTGCCAGGGTCTTCACCAGCTCCTGCCACTCTGTTGCTGCAGCCTGAGCCCCTCCCTCCACCTGCAGCAGCAGACACACCTGCCCCACCCGCAGCTCCGAGACTGTGCGCCCACCCCCAGCATGGCCATGCCCGTGGAGCCAAAGCCTAGCCATGGGATTCACTCCAGCGGCCCTGCCCCTCAGGCAGGGCACGACACACCCTCAAGCTGGAGGCCACTACCCCAGCGGGCAGTGCTCATGGACAGCCCAGCCGTCCAGCCATGTTTGCAGCAGTGTTCCCTGTCTCTGCCCCACCTCAGGGGCTCTCCCTGCCCTGCACCACCTGCTCCCCCTGCAGGCTCTGCTCCTCTGCCCTGGACACACTGCAGGCTGGGAGGACCGAGCAGGTCCAGAGCACAAGGGTTAGCAGAGCATGCCAACAAAGTCAATGCCGGCACCCAGAACGTTCCTTTTCTAGCCACAAAACTGAGTGAGACAGAAGTAAGAATCTAATTAGAATGCGAATCCTCAAGAAAGCGCTGAGGTTACCGAGTTGTAATCATCTGCACAGGCTAATCCGGGCCCTGGTGGATTTGGGGCAAGCTTTCGGACATCTGCAAAACTGGTCATGCCCGCGTGTAGGAATCCTGCCCAGATGCCCTATGGCCGTGTGTGGGGACCCTGCCCTGATGCCTTCAAAAGGAGAAGCTCGGGCTGGATGACGTGTCAGCAAACAGCCAGACATCATCAATGAAACTCTTATTCTTGTTTGTTGTGGTTTAGACACTAAGTTGTGTCCAACTCTTCACAACCCCATGACTGTATCACCTGCTAGGTTCCACTGGCCATGGGATTTCCCAGGCAAGAATAATGGAGTCTGTTGCCATTTCCTTCTCCAGGGGAGCTTCCTGACCCAGGATCAAACCAGCATCTCCTGCATTGGCAGGAGGCTTCTTTACCAGTGAGACACCAGGGAAGTCCAGATGAAATTCTAGGAAGCCAAATTCTGTCCAGTTCACTGCACAGACTCGAACCAGACACTTAGAACTCTGTACAGCTCGCCCAGTGATCTCCCCACATGGGAAGCAAAGACTCACTCTATGAAGCCACTGCAAGCCCATGTGGACACCAAGGGGACACCCCTCTCCCCTCCACACCTGAAGTGACCCTGAGAATTGATGAGATGGCTTTTATATCTAAGGCAGGACAGGCCCTCAGTGTAGTGTGCACCCTCCCCGTGCTGGGCCTTCCTGGCACCTGTGGTTCTGTGGCACAGCTCAGCCTGTGCTCCTCAGATGGCAGAGGGCCTGCCCCAAGGGAAAGGGCAAGTTTCCTCTCTTTCGACACCGGCCGTGTAACTTCCTAAAGATCAGCACTCTCTCCCAGCTCAGGAGGGGTCTCGGCTAACCTCTGCCCACTTTGTACGACTTAGCTGGCTGGACACCCTTGGTGACCTTTCTGTAAAATACCCTCACCTCTTTCCGATGGACGATGCTTTGTCTCAAAAATGTGCATGACTGTGCCTTCGACTCCTGGAAGGCAGAGTGACTTCTGAGAATCCACTTCCCTTCTGGGGCTAGAATCCTCAGTTTGGCTTGAATAAAATCTCCCTTTTTCTTCTTACCTTTGAGAAATGGAGCACTTCCTGCCATATCAGTAAACAAGGATGCCACAGTCACCCGGGATGCCAGCCCCCCAAAGGTGAATTCCTGAGCCCCGAGGGTGCCCAGGGAGGTGAACAATACCTGCCGTCCAGCAGCCCACAGGCTGCAGCCACTCCCCTCAGTGAGCCCTGAGGAAACTCAGGATGTGAAAATGCAGGACACTGGCCCAGACAGCTGAGGTGTTATGAAATGAATGTTTTCAGGGAGCCCAGACTCTTGCATCTTCCCACACACAGAAAAGCACTAAATTCCTGAACTTGGGTTATCTGGCTTTCTTTAATTAGCAATACCCTTTTGACATACAAACTACCTTCCCTTTGTTGCAAAACTTCTGTATCACCTGGCTCCCCCACCACCCTCTATCCCAGACATGAGGCCCCAGCTCCCTGGCAGTCTCACAGCACGCCTAACGCACTCCCAGCAACCACCTCCCAGGCTCCAAAATCACTGCAGATGGTGACTGCAGCCATGAAATTAAAAGATGCTTGCTCCTTGGAAGAAGACCTATGACCACCCTAGACAGCATATTAAAAAGCAGAGACATTACTTTGCCAACAAGGGTCCATATAGTCAAAGCTATGGTTTGCCAGTAGCCATGTGTGGATGTGGGACTTGGATCATAAAGAAGGCTGAGCACTGAAGAATTGGTGCTTTTGAAGTATGGTGTTGGGGAGCCTCGGGAGAGTCCCTAGGACTGCAAGGAGATAAAACAAATCAATCTCAAAGGAAATCAATCCTGAATATTCATTGGAAGTACTGATGCTGAAACTGAAGCTCCAGTGCTTTGGCCACCTGATACAAAGAGCTGACTCGTTAGAACAAAACTCTGATGCTGGGAAAGCTTGAGGGCAGGAGGAGAAGGGGATGACAGGGGATGAGAAGGCTGGCTGGCATCACCAACTGAATGGACATGTGTTTGAGCAAGCTCTGGGAGATGGTGAAGGACAGGGAAGCCTGGCGTGCTGCCATCCATGGGGTCTCAAAGAGTCGCACATAACTGAGTGACTGAACAGTAACAAAACTTGATGAGATTTTGATAATGTGTAAGTTGTCCATTTTGAGGCTTTTTTCCTAAAAACAGAATAAAAAGAGAAACACTTCCCAGCTCCTCGCTCTCTATATCTCCAAGAGGATAGCCTCTTTCTTGTGATGCCCAGAAATTAGAAACAATTCCCATTTCAAAGATCAGCTTAATGAATGCAACAACACTGCCATAATGATGCTTGGAAACCCCACCTGTCGTTAATTCCCGTGATTCCTGGTAGACAGCAGGAAGGTGGTATTCACAAGTAGTCATGCTCAATGAGTTAAGATGTTCCAATAAAAATACATACAGTATGACCCTATTTTGTAAATCCTAGAAAATGAAAAGTAATCTGAAATAATCTTCAAGTAATCCTGAAGAAAAGATCAAGATTACATGGGGACAGGGACGAAGAAGAGAAGGGACAGTAAAGAGGAAAACCAGACACTCCTGAAAATAATGAAAGGAACTGATTTGTTCTCTCTTGATGATGGTGATGTCTACGTCAGTATTTATCAGAGTGTATGTGGTTTATTGTATCAAGTACCACATTAAAGCTGTTAGAAGTGCAAAAGTGGATGACTTGGGATTTAAGGGGTGAAAGAAAAATAATGAAATGTTAGACTCTTGAAATTACTTGTAATGGGCCCTACTGTCTCCATGTATTTTATGTCAATACAGGAAGAGAACAAAGTTCTCATGCTCAGGTTACAGAAGGGGCTCTCAAACCTCCCCAGGCATCTCTGTCCTGAAGTGGTTCAGGGGGCAGCCAGGCTCAGGGCACACATGTGGACACTGGATCTGACGGTCACCCAGTGTTTATCCTTGGTTGCTCCAGAAACCCTCTGCAGTCCTGGGTGTAGTTTATCTCTCCAATATGAGGGTTACAAGGCCACCTGCCTCACAGGATTGTGTGCATGAGAAAAATGACCTGAGTGTTATTGCTCTGGAAAAAAAATTGTATTTCCCAAATACTATCAACATCACAAATCTAAGACACTGGCTTGTTCTCTGGAACTCTGTCCTTTCTGCTGCCATTCGATGACATGACTTCTTCTATACAAGCAGCTCTTGCAAATAGGGCCCTCCATCTGCTGAAGCTCCAATACTTTGGCCACCTGCTACGAAGAGCTGATCCATTGGAAATGACCCTGATGCTGGGAAAGATTGGAGGAGAAGAGGGTGACAGACGATGAGATGGTTGGATGGCACCACTGACTCAAAGGACAGGAATGTGAGCAAACTCCAGGAGATACTGGAGGACAGAGGAGCTTGGTGCGTTGCAGTCCATAGGGTCTGAGAGAGTCAGACATGACGGAGCACCTTTATCAATGTCGTATTGATTCTTCGTCTGAGCTCTTGTGCAAAAATGTGTAATAGTATTTTGACATATTTAATTTTAATTATAAACAATTTCCCAAACTGAATTGTATTAAATGAAATAAGATCATTTAAAAATGTATCACATTTAAATAACTGAGGAGTGAGGTCACGTCTTCATGTGACTCGCTGAGCCCACAGACGCTTGTTCTGACACAACACACCTGTGCACAGAGGGGCCTTCACCGGCCCTGTTTGGTCCTGAAACCTGAAGACCGCGTTGCATTTCCTTCTACACGAAGAGCAATTGGTATGGTCACCTCCAGTCCTCCAGCTCATCAAGGCCAGGTCAGATGCTGGGGCAGGGCTTGAAGGTTGTCACTGATTGCACCTGGTAAATAACAGGCTCAGCTGCTTCCAGGTGTTGGATGGCACTCCTCCCCTTCCCCACCCCACAGCGTCTGCTCACTTTTCAGGTCCAGACCAGAGGGTGCAGATGTGTGCTCTGATTCTTACTCATCCTGCTTTAGCTGAGTGCCTTATTATCTACACACAGGTAGGTTCTTCCTTACCTAATTTACCCTACTACTATTATTGAAAATCTAGAAGTAATGTGGTAAATGCTATTTCCTTCTACAATTTTCTTTCCATATATTTCCTTCTATAATTCTGTAATTATATCTGCATCTATAAAAGGACTCTTTTCATGAAACAGAATGGAGGGGAGGGCTTTTCATAGACAGCAGTTTCCACATCAGTTGATACACAGGTGAGAGCCCTGGGCTGAGGGAGAGCTGACCTGTCCCAAAGCTGCAGTGTTGAATCTCAGGGTCACATGGACAGGGTGTCAGTCAGACATGGGGACACACACTGCTCTTTTCAGGCTCCAGGAGAGATAACACCACTGATGAAAGCACTCCCCACCCCTGGCAAACCCTGTGTAAAGTCCACACATGACTGTCATGATGTGACTGTCATCATCCCCAGTCTATATCCTCACAGACAGAAATGCAGGTGCTGAGGCCACAGCCTCAGAGCCACAGGGAGACACAGCACCAGCTCACTTAAATTTAGGTTCCTCCTCAGGCTTGAAGAGACTTGCGGGAGTGGTGACTCTCATCTGCTCGAAGATGAACCCACTGTGGACCCTCCTCTCTGTGCTGTCAGCCCCCAGAGGGGAGTGTCTCTGGGTCAGACATGGGCACGTGGGGAAGCTGCCTCTGAGCCCAAGGGTCACCGTGCTTCTCTCTCTCCACAGGGGTCCTGTCCAAGGTGCAGCTGCGGGAGTGGGGCCCCAGCCTGGTGAAGCCCTCACAGACCCTCTCCCTCACCTTCATGGTCTCTGGATTCTCATTGACCAGCTATGGTGTAGATTGGGTCCGCCAGGCTCCAGGGAAGGTGCCGGAATGGGTTGGTGGTATAAGCAGTGGTGGAAGTACATACTATAACCCAGCCCTGAAATTCCCGGCTCAGCATCACGAGGGAAACCTCCAAGAGCCAAGTCTCTCTGAGCAGCATGACAACTGAGGACACGGCCGTGCACTACTGTGTGAAGGACACAGTGAGGGGAAGTCAGTGTGAGCCCAAAAACCTCCCTGCATAGGGGCCCGTGACCACCAGGGGGTGTTCAGGACGCAGTACAAAGTTGAGCCCCAGAGCAGGTGCAGAAGAGGCGTTGGGCGGTGGGGGTCCTGGGAGGATTCTCCTCAGAGTCTCTTTCCTCCTCCTGGCCAGGAGCTGCACCACAGACCCATTTCTGTGTCCTGGTATTTCATCGTTGTCGTTTATGTCACTCTCAGACAACTGTGTATGTATATATATTTTAGTTTTTCCCTGAAGAAAGGATAGCTTTATGCAAACACACACACATAATACTCAACAGCTAAAAATTTTCTCCTTCAGATCATGAACTCATTGTTGCCAAATTCAGACTTAAATTAAAGAAACTAGGGAAAACCACTAGAACATTCAGGCATGACCTAAATCAAATCCCTTATGATTATACAGTGGAAGTGAGAAATAGATATAAGGGACTAGATCTGATGGACTGCCTGATGAACAATGGACGGAGGTTTGTGACAATGTACAGGAGACAGGGAGCAACACCATCCCCAAGGAACATAAATGCAAAAAAGCAAAATGGCTGTCTGAGGAGGCCTTACAAATAGCTGTTAAAAGAAGAGACGGGAAAAGCAAAGGAGAAAAGGAAAGATATACCCATTTGAATGTAGACTTTCAAAGAATAGCAAGGAGAGATAAGAAAGCCTTCCTTGGGGATCAATGCAAAGAATTAGAGGAAAACAATAGAATGGGAAAGACTAGAGATCTGTTCAAGAAAATTAGCGATACCAAGATGGGCTCAATAAAGGACAGAAATGGTATGGACCTAACAGAAGCAAAAGATATTAAGAATAGGTGGTAAGAATACAAAGAACTGTACAAAAAAGATTTTCACGACCCAGATAATCGTGATGGTGTGATCACTCACCGAGAGTAAGACATCCTGGAATGTGAAGTCAAGTGGACCTTAGGAAGCATCACTATGAACAAAGCCAGTGGAGCTGATGGAATTCCAGTTGAGCTAATTCAAATCCTAAAAGACAATGCTGTGAAAGTTTGCACTCGATATGACAGCAAATTTGGAAAATTCAGCAGGGGCTACAGGACTGGAAAAGGCAGTTTTCGTTGCAATCCCTAAGAAAGGCAATGCCAAAGAATGCTCAAATTACCGCACAATTGCATTCATCTCAAGCGCTAGCAAAGTAATGCTCAAAATTCTCCAAGTAGGCTTGGACAATATGTGAACTGCAACGTTTCAGATCTTCAAGTTGGTTTTAGAAAAGGCAGAGGAACCAGAGATCAAATTGCCAACATCTGCTGGATCATCAAAAAAGCAAGAGAGTTCCAGAAAAACGTCTATTTCTGCTTTATTGACTATGCCAAAGCCTTTACCTGTGTGGGTCACAATAAACTGTGGAAAATTCTTAAAAAGATGGCAATACCAGGCCTCCTGACCCACCTCTTGAGAAATCTGTATGCAGGTCAAGAAGCAACAGTTAGAACTGACATAGAACAGACTGGTTCCAAATAGGAAAAGGAGTACATCAAGGCTGAATATTGTCACCCTGCTTATTTAACTTATATACAAAGGACATCATGAGAAACGCTGGGCTGGATGAAGCTCAAGCTGGAGTCAAGATTGCCGGGAGGAATATCGATAACCTCAGATAGGCAGATGACACCACCCATATGGCAGAAAGTGAAGAAGAACTAAACAACCTTTTGATGAAAGTGAAAGAGAAGAGTGAAAAAGTTGGCTTAAAACTCAACATTCAGAAAACTAAGATCATGGCATCTGGTCCCATCACTTCATGGCAAATAGATGGGGAAACAGTGGAAACAGTGAGAGGCTTTATTTTGGGGTCTCCAAAATCACTGCAGATGGTGACTGCATCCATGAAATAAAAAGACGCTTACTCCTTGGAAGTAAAAAGTTATGACCAATCAACACAGCATATTAAAAAGCAGAGACATTACTTTGTCAAAAAAGGTTCGTCTAGTCAAGGGTATGGTGTTTCCAGTAGTCATGTATGGATATGAGAATTGGACTACAAAGAAATCTGAGCCCCGGAGAAATGATGCTTTTGAACGGTGGTGTTGGAGAAGACTCTTGAGAGTCTCTTGACCTGCAAGGGGATCCACCCAGTCCATCCTAAAGGAAATCAATCGTGAATATTCATGGGAAGGACTGATGCTGAAGCAGAAACTCCAATACTTTGGCCACCTGATGCTAAGAGCTGACTCATTTGAAGAGACCCTGAGGCTGGGAAAGATTGAAGGCGAGAGGAGAAGGGGACGACAGAGGATGAGACGGTTGGATGGCATCACTCACTCCACGCACTTGAATTTGGTAAACTCCAGGAGTTGGTGATGTGACGTTGGTGATGCCAGGGAGGCCTGGCGTGCTGTGGTCCATGGGGTCACAAAGAGTCAGACACGACTGAGTGACTGAACTGAACTGAAATAGTCACATGATAAAATAATATCTATATGAAAAGACAGGGCCATCCTATATTGTGTCTTCAGGCCTCTTCCTAGATGCAGTGATTTCAATGTAGCTCATAAAACACGTGCTCCCCTAACCAAATTCAAATACTGAGAGAGCTGAAGAAAAGAGACTTCACAGGGACCCAGAAAGGCCACGGGGATGGTGATCACACTCCATCCCCACTTACAAGGACAGGGCTGGTCCACATGGAAACTCCTCCTCATGCTCCAGGGTACAATCCACCCCTGGGTAAGGGAGCTCACATCCCTCCTCCCACAGGGCTGAGGTGTCAGGGAAGGCAGGGTGGTGGTGTAGAAGATGGGGGTGTGGGGTCTTCTCCTCTGCCTGGTGACAGCTCCCCACGGTGAGGTCTCAGGTGCAGACATGGGTCTGTAGGATGGTTGCAACTGCAGGTTACTGATAGGGACTGATGATTCTCCTTCCCAGGTGTCCTGCAGCAGTTGGGCCCAGAACTGGTGAGCCCTCAGAGACCCTCTCCTCACATGTGCTATCTCTGCTTACACCATCATGTGGTTATAGTCAGAAGTGGATTCGCCAGGCCGCAGGGAAGGGGCTAGAGCAGATGGCATGCATAAACTATGATGGTGACACTTACTACAGCCCCTCCATTAAGAGCCACACCTCCATCTCAGAGACATCCAAGAATCAGTTCTCCCTGCTACTGAGCTCTGTGACCACTGAGGACATGGCCGTGTGTTGCTGTGCAAGAGACACAGTGAGGGGAAGTCAGTGTGAGCCCAGACACCAGCCACCCTCCGGGGGCCCCATGACCACCAGCGGGTGCTGGGGACACACAATTGTGTGTTTCAGGAGCAGGTGCAGATGGTGATTGACAGCTGGTCTCCTCTCAGGGGGCTTCCTCTCCTTGTAGCAGTTTTTCTGGGGAACTTCTCTGCATTCATGACTCTTAGTTACCTCCTCAGTCTCTGAGGCAGAATGGTGGTTGGGATAGGGGAGGATATCCTCACTGCACGAAAGGCACAGTCTTTTAGGGTTGCTTCCTCTTGTCACTTAGGCCCCTTCT
Organism: Bos taurus; assembly: GCF_002263795.3. NCBI lineage: Eukaryota > Metazoa > Chordata > Mammalia > Artiodactyla > Bovidae > Bos > Bos taurus. The sequence continues at coordinate 85,456 of NW_020191540.1, forward strand.
CTGGACATTTGGTGTAATCTCGCTAAGTCCACAGGAGAGGCTCTGAGTGACTCAGCAGTGCTGCTCATCACAGCAGGGCCAGTGAACGAGCTAGCCAGGGGTCAGCAGTGTAAGTGCAGCTGGACTCAGACAACAGAGGTGTATAAACCCAGAGCCAGGGAAGAACCCCCCTTGGTGGTGCTAAGTGAACTGACACCTCCCTCACAGCATCAGCCACAGTTCTCTCCATGGAGATGCAGCAGGACCTCCACGCCAGCCTGAGATAGAAGCTGAGTCTGCTGACACCACACACAGATGCAGGAACATGAAAAGTTTGTGTCATCTGTGTTCCTTCATCTATGTCTGTGGTGTCCTCAGACTCACCTTCTACATCAACCTGGGTTGGGGGTCCCACTGAATTTCCATGGAGAAAACTATGAATAATGCTCTGAGTGTGGTGTCAGCTCTTTGAGCACCACCGAGGGGCATTCCTCCCTTCACTAATTGACAGGCTCTAGTAGGTGCAGTAGCTTCTGTCATTTGGGTGGTTTTATGGCAGATAGAGGACACATACTAAAGGGAAGCTTGTACTTGAAAAGCAATTCTTACTTTATGTCCTCAGCTTTCTTGTCAAGGTATGAACCACCAGAAGTTTATATGAGGACAAGTCTTTCAAGGAGAGAGTACAATACATCTAAGGAATATACTGAATATTCCCTGATGAATAAAGAAGCCATTGTGGGCACCGTCCTGGTGTTCAACCATCCCTCCTGACTGTCTCATGGAACAAACACTACCTTTATCTTATGGAACTTAGTGATTTTAAACACTTTTGTCCTATGAATGCTAGTCGCTTCAGTCATGTCAGCCTCTTTACCATCCAATGGACTATAGCCCATTAGGCTCCTCTGTCCATGAGATTTTCCAAGCAAGAATGTTGGAACGGGTTGCCATGCCCTCCTCCAGGGCATCTTCCTGACCCAGGGATCAAACTTCTGTCTCTTACATCTACTTATTGGACAGAAATGGTATGGACCTAACAGAAGCAGAAGATATTAAGAAGAGATGGCAAGAATACGCAGAAGAACTGTACAAAAAAGATCTTCACGACCCAGATAATCACGATGGCATGATCACTGACCTAGAGCCAGACATCCTGGAACATGAAGTCCAGTGGGCCTTAGAAAGCATCACTATGAACAAAGCTAGTGGAGGTGATGGAATTTTAGTTGAGCTATTCCAAATTCTGAAAGATGATGCTGTGAAAGTGCTGCACTCAATACGCCAGCAAATTTGGAAAACTCAGCAGTGGCCACAGGACTGGAAAAGGTCAGTTTTCATTCCAATCCCAAAGAAAGGCAATGCCAAAGAATGCTCAAACTACCACACATTGCACTCATCTCACATGCTAGTAAAGTAATGCTCAAAATTCTCCAAGCCAGGCTTCAGCAATACATGAACCATGAAATTCCAGATATTCAAGCTGGTTTTAGAAAAGGCAGAGGAACCAGAGATCAAATTGCCAACATCCGCTAGATCATCGAAAAAGGAAGAGAGTTTCAGAAAAACATCTATTCCTGCTTTATTGACTATGCCAAAGCCTTTGACTGTGTGGATCACAATAAACTGTGGAAAATTCTGAAAGAGATGGAAATACCAGACCACCTGATCTGCCTCTTGAGAAATTTGTATGCAGGTCAGGAAGCAACAGTTAGAACTGGACATGGAACAACAGACTGGTTCCAAATAGGAAAAGGAGTTCGTCAAGGCTGTATATTATCACCCTGCTTATTTAACTTATATGCAGAGTACATCATGAGAAACGCTGGACTGGAAGAAACACAAGCTGAAATCAAGATTGCCAGGAGAAATATCAATAACCTCAGATATGCAGATGACCGCACCCTTATGGCAGAAAGTGAAGAGGAACTCAAAAGCCACTTGATGAAAGTGAAAGTGGAGAGTGAAAAAGTTGGCTTAAAGCTCAACATTCAGAAAACGAAGATCATTGCATCCGGTCCCACCACTTCATGGGAAATAGATGGGGAAACAGTGGAAACAGTGTCAGACTTTATATTTCTGGGCTCCGAGATCACTGCAGATGGTGACTGCAGCCATGAAATTAAAAGACGCTTACTCCTTGGAAGGAAAGTTGTGACCAACCTAGATAGCATATTCAAAAGCAGAGACGTTACTTTGCCAACAAAGGTTCGTCTAGTCAAGGCTATGGTTTTTCCTGTGGTCATATATGGATGTGAGAGTTGGACAGTGAAGAAGGCTGAGCACCGAAGAATTGATGCTTTTGAACTGTGGTGTTGGAGAAGACTCTTTGAGAGTCCCTTGGACTGCAAGGAGATCAACCAGTCCATTCTGAAGGAGATCAGCCCTGGGATTTCTTTGGAAGGAATGATGCTAAAGCTGAAACTCCAGTACTTTGGCCACCTCATGTGAAGAATTGACTCATTGGAAAAGACTCTGATGCTGGGAGGGATTGGGGGCAGGAGGAGAAGGGGACGACAGAGGATGAGATGGCTGGATGGCATCACTGATTGGATGGACGTGAGTCTGAGTGAACTCTGGGAGTATGTGATGGACAGGGAGGCCTGGTGTGCTGTGATTTATGGGGTCTCAAAGAGTCGGACACGACTGAGGGACTGATCTGATCTGAAGCAGTTCCTTATCACTAGCTCCATCTTTAGATAATTATGTGAGTCTCATTCAACAGAAATCACACAAAGACAAAGTGAACAGAGTAAACAATGAGAAAGTGAAAGTTGCTCAGTTGTATCCAACTCTTTGTGACTCCATGGACTAAATAGTCCATGGAATTCTCCAAGGAATAATACTGGAGTGAGTAGCATTTCCCTTCTCCAGGGCATCTTCCCAACCCAGAAATCAAACCCAGGTCTCCCAAACTGCAGGCAGATTCTTCACCAGCTGAGCCACAAGGGAAACCCAAGTATACTGGAGTGGGTAGCCTATCCCTTCTCCAGCAGATCTTCCTGTCCCAGGAATCAAATCCTATATTGCAGGACGATTCTTTACCATTGAGCTGTGAGTTCAGTCGCTCGGTAATGGCTGACTCTTCACAACCCCATGGACTGCAGCATGCCAGACTTCCCTGTCCATCTCCAACTCCCAGAACTTGCTCAAGCTTATGTCCATCCAGTCAATGATGCCATCCAACCATTGCATCCTCTGGCATCCCCTTTTCCTCCTGTCTTCAATCATTCCCAGCATCAGGGTCTTTTCCAATGAGTCTGTTCTTCAAATCATGTGGCCAAAGTTTTGGAGCTTCAGCTTCAGCATCAGTCCTTCCAATGAATATTCAGGACTGATCTCCTCTAGGATAGACTGGTTTGATCCTCTTGCAGTCCAAGGGACTCTCAACAGTCTTCTCCAACACCACAGTTCAAAAGCATCAATACTTCAGTGCTCAGCTTTCTTTATGGTCCAACTCTCATATCCATACGTGACTACTGGAAAAACCATAGCTTTACAAGACGGAATTTGGCCAGCAAAGTAAAGTCTCCACTTTTTAGTGCGCTGTCTATGTTGATGCAATCAACCGCCCCTGTGGGTCTCAGCTGACCCCGTGGAAATTCAAGGGGGAATTTTGTCTGAGTTCAGGCTTCCTGGTCTAGGCGTCCACCAGGACAAGTGGAGTTCAGCTTGGCTGAAACTTTCTACTGCACAATGCCAGCCTGGGCCCAGTGCCCATGGGCACTGGTCTCTGCCAGGGTCTCTAGAAGGGAGGTAGAGACCCTGGGACTAGGCGCGATGGTGGCTGCGACCAACACACGATGCACGGCCGAGAGGAGCTACCGCACGTCCCAGGTCAGGGGCAGAAGCCGGGAGGACCCCATGCCCCAGGGGTGGCGGCCAAGAGGAGTTACCCCACGTCTGAGGTCAAGGGCAGCGGCCGAGAGTGCCAGGCTGCAATGGCGCAGGAACGGCAAAGAAGAGCTACTCAAGTCTGAGGTCAGGGGTGGTGGCCGGGAGGAGCTACTCCACGTCCAGGTTAGGGGTGGCGTCCGAGGTCAGGGGCAGGGGCCGGGAGGAGCTATTCCACACCAGAGGGGACCGGGAGGACCAACCCCACACCCAAGGCCATGGGCGGCGGCTGGGAGGGCCAACCCCACTCCAAGGAGTGATGGCTGCGCGGGTACAGGAGGGCCTAGAGGCACTATCCCACATTGAAGGTCAGGAAGGGCAGCGGTGAAGAGATACCCCTCGTCCAAGGTAAGGAGCAGCGGCTGCAGTTTGCTGGAGCAGCTGTGAAGAGATACCCTGCATCCAAGGTAAAAGAAACCCAAGTAATATGGTAGGGTTTGCAAGAGGGCATCAGAGGGCAGACACACTGAAACCATACTCACAGAAAACTAGTCAATCTAATCACACTAGGACCACAGCCTTGTCTAACTCAATGAAACTAAGCCATGCCCATGGGGCAACCCAAGACAGGCAGGTCATGGTGGAGAGATCTAACAGAATGTGGTCCACTGGAGAAAGGAATGGCAAACCACTTCAGAATTCTTGCCTTGAGAATCCCATGAACAGTATGAAAAGGCAAAATGATAGGATACTGAAAGAGGAACTCCCCAGGTCAGTAGGTGCCCAATGTGCTACTGGAGATTAGTGGAGAAATAACTCCAGAAAGAATGAAGGGATGGAGCCAAAGCAAAAAGAATACCCAGCTGTGGATGTGACTGGTGATAGAAGAAAGGTCCAATGCTGTAAAGAGCTATATTACATAGGAACCTGGAGTGTCAGGTCCATGAATCAAGACAAATTGGAAGTGGTCAAACGAGAGATGGAAAGAGTGAATGTAGACATTCTAGAAATCAGCAAACTCAAATGGACTGGAATGGGTGAATTTAACTCAGATGACCATTATATCTACTACTGCGGGCAGGAATCCCTCAGAAGAAATGGAGTAGCCATCATGGCCAACAAAAGAGTCCGAAATGCAGTACTTGGATGCAATCTCAATAACAACAGAATGATCTCTGTTCGTTTCCAAGGCAAACCATTCAATATCACAGTAATCCAAGTCTATGCCCCAACCAGTAATGCTGAAGAAGCTGAAGTTGAACGGTTCTATGAAGACCTACAAGACCTTTTAGAACTAACACCCAAGAAAGATGTCCTTTTCATTATAGGGGACTGGAATGCAAAAGTAGGAAGTCAAGAAACACCTGGAGTAACAGGCAAATTTGGCCTTGGAATATGGAATGAAGCAGGGCAAAGACTAATAGAGTTTTGCCAAGAAAATGCACTGGTCATAGCAAACACCCTTTTTCAACAACACAAGAGAAGACTCTACACATGGACATCACCAGATGGTCAACACCGAAATCAGATTGATTATATTCTTTGCAGCCAAAGATGGAGAAGCTCTATACAGTCAACAAAAACCAGACCAATTCATGGGGTCGCAAAGAGTCGGGCATGACTGAGCCACCGAACTGAACTAGGTTGGTCAAAGCTTTTCTTCCAAGGAGCATGTTATCAGGGAGGCTTGAACTGATTGATCAGGGAAGCCCAAACAATGAGAAAAATCACAAGCCAATGAAACAAGGAGCCCAGATGTGGGTGGTCCCAGATTTGGTAAAGTCAGCAGTTCATGTACCTGGAGAGAATGAACACCCTTCCACATGGCACACCCACCTGTCAGTCCCTCCCCCAGGGGACCCCCTCATGTACGGACGTGATTTCTGCATTCCCTGGTCACACGGGGACATGGAAAGGGGCTGGAAGAAGTGGGACGGCTCCTCTGAAACTAAGTCAGGAACCCGGAATCACCGAGAGGTGCTTTGTCCTGCCTTCTGACTAGAACTGGGACACCAGGACGTGAGAATCTCCTCACCGTGGTGCTTTCTGAATTCCAGCCTCTTGGAAGAGCTTTGGAATCTGAGCCTAAAATAAGTGCCCTGCTGAGTCCTTCATCCCTGTCTCTCTATGTTGGTCAAGTCTGTCCAGGCTCCTCTGACTCTTAGTGACATTCAATTTCTCCTTCGACTCACAGGTCAAGGACAACCTCAGCTGGTACCGGCTGGTTCCTATATCAAGAGGTAGTGTGTGTTGAAACCGTGATTTCCATCATTAAAGCAAGGAAATTCTCAACACCAAAACTTTCCCTGTACCTAACAGAGTCCTAACATTGCAGGGCAATCCCCCAGCACAAAACTAGAGAGCTGGGCAATCCACAGTCCAGGTGAGACCTGCCCATGGATGCGAAGCTTCAGGAGGAGCACCTTCAGGATAATTACTACCAATTTCTGCAGGACCAGCAATAACCACTGTGAGGATGAGAGATCCTGGGGGCCACAGTCCATGGTTTGTGGGATATAACTCCACAAACATCCAGGTCTTCAAGGTGAGTGTTCATATTTATCCCTTCAGGACACCTGACGGACGAGGGGAAGGCCAACACTGAGAAATGTTAACACCTACCCAGAAGGTTCATCAGGCAGACCCTCCATGGAAGAGCTCTTCCCCGAGCTTCTCCTAGGAGGTGAACAGAAATTCTTGTCCACTACAGACCTACGGAGGGGTCATATCTCATGGCTAAGAGAAGGAACAGGACCAGGGCACTGCAGCCCAGGAGGGAGTAGAACGCAGATGGGCCAGTACTGAAAACCCTGGCGACGCTCAGAGCCCAGACCCAGATCCCCTGAGTCATGCATGTTCAACCTCAACAATGCAAGTAGCCCCTACCCACATGTGACCTCCAGGGACCTGGCAGAGCTACTATATGCAGCCTCTTTGAGGAGGGGATCTAGTGTGCAGACACCACAGCCAGACAACCATCAGGAGCCAGGGTGCTGAGGCTCTGGTACCCATGGCTGGAGACCAGGCTTGGAGCACCTCACTGCTGGCCTCAGACGTGCTCTGTCCTGCCTGGTCGACATGGCCAGTATCCCTCTCCTTTCTTGGCTATCTGACATGCTCAGGAATATTTATGAAGGTTCCATCAGAGACTCAGAACAGGGGGAAGCAGGTTTGTCACAGGGTCCTGCTGGAGGACACGTGGCTGACACAGCAGTGGGTCTATCTCCCCACTGACACCAGGTCCTGAGGTCCTCAGGCTGGTGGTCAGGAGGGATGGTGAGATGCAGGTTGGAGTCTGATGATGGATGCACCCCGAGGCCATCCTGCTGAAGAGATCTTCTGCCAGCAGACATGCACACAGCTGACCTAGCTTCTCTGCAGGGTGCTGTTGTGGCAACCCTCTCCAGTGGTCCTGCCCGGAGAATCCCATGGACAGAGGAGTCTGGTGGGCTACAGTCTGTGGGGTCTCAAAGGGTCAGACATGACTGAGGTGACTGAGCATGCTCACCGCCCCATTCCCTGGGTGAGCACTCCCTCATGGCAGCCTCCCCTGAGTCAGCTGACAAGGGCTCTGCCTCGTCTTCCTCCAGCGTCTCAGGTGTCTCCTCTCACAGGTGTGGGCACTAGGAGCCCCTCAGGTGCTTGTGCTGTGAGTTGTCTGGGGCGACTGCACTGGTTTTCGTCAAGGGGGCTCATCTGGACCTTCTTGTGGGGCCCCTGCAGGATCCAGGTGCTGCAAGAACAGGTGAGCCCAGGAGTGAACGGTAGGTGGAGTGGCATCAAGCCCCGTGTTTCTGCATGCAACTATCCTGTGACATGATGTTAGCCCACGGGGGGCTCCAGGAGGCGAAGAGACCCCAAGTCCTCGAGAGCCTCTGGACTCACTGTGAGTGTCAACTGCATCAGTGCACCTGCAGCCCCAGGGAGGCGACGTCCAGGTGTTCTCACAAACTCCTTCCTTGGGGTCTCTCTACAGTGTGCGTGCATTTATTGAGGCTATTTCTGCTGCTGCTGCTGCTAAGTCGCTTCAGTTGTGTCCGACTCTGTGAGACCCCAGAGACAGCAGCCCACCAGGCTCTCCCATCCCTGGGATTCTCCAGGCAAGAACACTGGAGTGGGTTGCCATTTCCTTCTCCAAGGCTATTTCTAGAGTTATTAAAAGAACATGCTGTCTCTAGAAGAATATTCTGAAGATGGAACACAGCCATTCAACACCAGACTAGAAACACTGCTAGGACTGCCCTATGAGCCCAGGCAGGGGGTGCCCAGGACCCCAGTCAGGGCTGCTGCCCAGGAGCATGTGGGGCGGGGCTGAGAGTCTCAGAGATGGAGTCTTCTCTTTTCACTGAAAACAATAACTAGCAGGACAAGGACTGGTGACATTTAACATTGGGGCCTGTTGGGATACACAGCTCGGTGAGGCCATGAGAAGTATGTGAAGATATGTGTGAAATGTGTGTGAGTGTGTATGTGAGCATGCAAGTGTGGATGTGTGTGCATGTTTTTGTGTGAGTGTGTGCATGAATGTGTATGTGTATTAGTATATGTATGTGTGCATCTTTGTGAGCGTGAATGTGTGCATGTGTGTGGCTGTGTTTGTGTGTATGTGTGTGTGTAAGTGTGTGAGTGAGCATGTCACTGTGTGACATGTGTGTGTGTTTGTGTGTGTGACATGTGTGTGTGTGTAACACGTATGTGTGTAACAAGTGTGTGTGTGTGACAGGTTTGTGTGTGCATGTGTGTTTGACGGGTGGGTGTGTAAGAGGTATGTGTGTAACAGGTGTTTGTGACAGGTGTGTGTGTGTAACAGGTGTGTGCATGTCTGTATGTCTGTGTGACAGGTCTGTGTGTGAGACAGGTGTGTGTGTGTCTGTATGTCTCTGTGACAGGTGTGTGTGTGACAGGTGTGTATGTGAGACAGGTGTGTGTGTGTATGTGACAGGTGTGTGTGTGTATGTGAATACCCAGTGGTGGCTGACTTTGGGGAAACACACTGATTAGAGGTGAAGATGTCTCTGTGGCACTAAAGGCTGGTTCACGATGGGGACTGTGTCCTCTGGGGTGGGTCCCTCAGTGGAAGAGCTCTGTGCACAGGAGTCAGGGACCTGGCAGGACACACGCCCTCAAACAAGCATGAGGACACAGACACACACCCACTGAGCATGGCCATGGGTCATATGTCTGCTCCTTCCTAATATCGCCTGTGTATTGAGTGTGAAGTTTTCAGCCTCAGAACATGCAGGTGACCTGAGGTGTCCTACGTTAAATACAGATATTCTGAGCCCTGAGAACATCACCCAGAGCAACACCGGCTCTGCACAGCAGTCCTGGGACCACAGCCCTCACCAGGGACTGGAGCTGGACAGTCCTCCTCCTGGTGGCCTTGGCTCCAGGTCAGGGTCATCCAGGTGCTGTGGTGAAGAAGGGACAGGGTCCAGTCAAGGGGCTTCATGCACTTCTGTCCCCTGTCCACAGGGGTGCACGCCCAGGTGCAGCTGGTGCAGTGGGGGCTGAGCTGAGGAAGCCTGGGGCCTCAGTGAAGGTGTCCTGCAAGGCTTCTGGATACACCTTCACCGACTACATGCACTGCGTGTGACAGGCCCCTCAGCAAGGGCTTGAACAGATGGACAGATTGACAGCAAAGATGGTGGAGCAAAGTATGCACAGAAGTTCCAGGGCAGAGTCACGTTGGCTGCAGACACGTCCACCAGCACCGCCGACATGGAGCTGAGCAGTCTGAGGTCTGAGGACACGGCTGTTTATTACTGTGTGAGACACACAGTGTGAAAACCCCCATCCTGAGGGTGTCAGAAACCCGGAGGAGCAGGGCGGCTGTGCTGGGGCTGATGATGACAAAGACGATTGGGTCGGGGTCCTGAGAAAAGTGGGTACAAACATGTGTTCACTGTTACAGGAGTGTGTTCACTGTCAGAATTTGTGTTCACCATCAAAGGAGTTGTGTGTTCACTCTCAGAGGACTGTATTCCATCAGAGGAGTGTGTTCGCTTGTACAGGAGTGTGTTCCCTATCTGTAGAGTGTGTTTGCTGTTACAGGATTGTGTTAACTGTTAGAAGAATATGTTCATTTTTAGAGGGTGTTCCCTGTCAGAGGTGTGTGTTCACTGTTAAAGGAATGTTTTCCATACAATAGATACTCTGTCAGAGGAGTGTGTTCCATACACTAAGCACTCTGTTGGAGGAGTGTGTTGTGTACAATACACACTCAGTCAGAGGAGTGTGTTACGTACAATACACGTTGTGTCAAAAGAGTGTGTTCCATACAATAAGCACTGTGTCAGAGGATTGTGTTCCGTACAGTAAAGATTCTGTAATCAAAATATCAGCACTGGGGGGGGAAGCGTCAGTGCACTCTACGGACACAAGCCCCTGTGAGGTCTCTGTGTGGACCCGAGTCTTTGCCTCAGAGCCGTGGCTCCATCCAACATGAAGTCCACCTTCATCTCCATGCAGATGTGTTAAGTCGTCTGCAGGTGGTTGAGCCTTTTGCAGCCCCACCCAGGAGTGAACAAAAAACCCCTTTTGCTCTACGTCATGTCCAGGACCTGGTATGTTGGGATCTGGGTTCCAGCCATTCTAACTGTGCAGTGGTACCTCACGATCCTTTAAGCATGCAGTCCCTGATGGCTTGTGATGTGGAAGGTCTTTCCAAGTGTTCACGTGTCAGCTGTGAATCTTTGGAAGCAAGTTCAGACCACCCATTTTTCACTGGGTTGCTTACCTTCTGTTGTTCAGTTATGAGTGTCCACGTGTATTCATAGCACAAAGTTCTTACAAATATGCTATTTATAAGTGTATCTTTCCAGCCTGTGGCTTGCCGTTAGAGTCCCTTAACAGTGAGTTCAGAAAACAAGTGTTTTTCATTGTGATGCTCTCCAATTTATCAGTTTTTCCCCCATGGATCATGCTATTGGTCTTATGTCTAAAAATTGTTGGCAAATTTAAGGGCACCCAGAAGTTGTCCAAGTGCAGCCCCGCCCCTCCCTCAACAGATGGGGCTGAAGAGGTGGGAAAATCAGGAATATGGAAGAATCCTAGATCCATTGACAGGTTTGTCCTGTGTGTGTGTGTATGGGTGTTCAGTTGAGTCTGACTTGTTCAGACCCCATGGACTGCAGCCCACCAGGCTTCTGTGTCCGTGGGATTTTTCCAGGCAAGAGTACTGGAGGGGGTTGCCATTTCCTCCCTCAGAGGATCTTCCCCACCCAGGGATTGAACCCGTGTTTCCCACGTCTCTTGTGTCTCCTACATTAGAAGCAGACTCTTTACCACGGCACCACCTGGGAAGCCCTGCCCTAACTGTAGTTTCCCCTTTCCAGAACGGCCTATAAATGAAGTCACACAACATGCAGGCCTTTAAGACTGCTTTCTTTCACTTCGCCATATGCATTTAAGGTTCATTCACACCAGCCATGGACAGTCCAGAAAGGAAATTAAGAAAGTATTCCATTTAAAATTGCATGTTAAAGAATTAAATGCCTAGCAATAAATTTAACCAAGGAGAGGAGAGACATGTGCACTGAAAACTACAAAACCTAAGACAAAACATAAAACACGGAAAGAAATGAGACTCCATGCGTGTTCAGTTGTAGCTGGCTCTTTGAGATGCCCTGGACTGTAGTCCGCCAGGCTTCTCTGTTCATGGGATTTTTCAGGCAAGAACACTGGAGTGGGTTGCCATTTCTCAGGCGGGGCATCTTCCTGACCCAGGGACCCTATTTCTCCTGACAGTCTTGACTGCAGCCCAGGCCCCGTGGAGCCTCCCCTCCTGCGTCTCCTGCACTGACGGGCGGGGTCTTTGCCGCGCACATCACCTGGTGCACACATCTGAGCTCACAGATGGAACAGCTTCTCCACGTTGTAGGACAGCAAGGCTTCCCCGAGTCACTAACACGACCAGTGAGGAGCAGAAAGCCACTGAGTAAGAGGGCAGGGTTTCCCTTAGAGCTGATGGGAGCCCTCAGGACCCGGAGCGAGGAAGTGGCTGCTCAACTGTTCGGTGTCAAACGGTTAGTTTCATGACATGTGAAGTTTCCATCCACTAAAAAGAAAAGATTCCTAGATGACCCTTGAGGGTTCCATAGCTCGTTCTTCTATTCTTCCCATGCACGTGAGGACCACGGGCGGCCCACTCTTCCTCTGGGGGAAAGGACACTGTGCTTGCCTGCAGTTCCAGAAGTCATGGATGAGGCTGCTCCAGCCGTTCGTGTGCAGTCCTGTGTGGACATGTTTTGGTTGACTCAGAGGCACCTAGAAGCATGCTTGCCGATCTTAGGAGAAACCTGTGGATATTGCTCAGTTGCTAAGTCGGCTCCATGAACTGCAGCACGCAGGGCCGCTTGTCCTCCACTGCTGCTGCTAAATCACTTCAGTCGTGTCCGACTCTGTACGACCCCATAGACGGCAGCCCAGCAGGCTCCCTCGTCCCTGGGATTCTCCAGGCAAAAACACAGGAGTGGGTTACCAATTCCTTCTCCAATGCATGAAAGTAAAAGCTGAAATTGAAGTCACTCAGTTGCGTCCGACTCCTAGCGACCCCATGGACTGAATCCCACCAGGCTCCTCCATCCATGGGATTTTCCAGGCAAGAGTATTGGAGTGGGTTGCCATTGCCTTCTCCAACTACCTCCTGGGGTTTGTTCAAACTCAAGTCATTGAGTTGGTGATGCTATCTAACCACCTCATTCTCTGCCGTCCCCTTCTTCTGGCCTCAATCTTTCTCAGGATCTGGATCTTTTCCAATGAGTCACCTCTTCACATTAGGTGGCTAAAGTATTGGAGCTTCTGCATCATCCCTTCCAATGAATACCAGGGTTGATTTCCTTTAGGATTGACTGGTTTGATATCCCTGCTGTCCTAGACACTCTCAAGAGTCTTCTCCAGCAGCACAATTTGAAAGCATCAATTCTTTGGTGCTCAGCCTTCTTTATGGAAAATGGTAACCCACTCCAAGGTTATTCCAAGATAACCTCACAAATGCTATGAAAAGTGTAAAATTATGTTACCTTTCTTTGAAACTGCCACACTGCCTGCCAAGGTGACTGGATCAACCTTCTTTCCACCAACAATGATGAGCTTTTCCATTGTCCTCCTCACTGGTCCACAGTGGGCATTGCAAGACTGGTGGGTTTTAGCCATTTTAACAGTATGGCTGAACATCCGCCCTGCGTGTGAGGAGAGCTCCTAGGGAGGGTCTGGATTTTCTCTGGTCCTGATGCTCTCAGACATCTCCCCTCCATACCTGTGGGGACGGACCCTCACTCTCCTGAAAATCCACTGCACTGTGACCTTCACAGAAGGGGAGTGGTCCCACAGAGAGCACAGGTCTCGTTACAAGCACGGGGTTCCAGACCCCCGGCCCACCACATAAGCTCTGTCTCACACACACCAGAGTGGGCCGAGAGGCCCTCCCTGCCCCAAGGGCCCCTCCACGATGCTCACAGGTCATGCTGTCACCTCAGTAGCAGCCTGGGTGGTGGGAAGATGGAAGGATGATGAAGCCCCCTCTGCCTTTGGAAATGCATCTGATGCAACATGCAAGTGTATCTGTTCCCAGTGTGCTGTCCTGTGGAAGCTGGAGGGGCCAGCTCAGGGTGAGTGTGTGAGACGTGCCCCGATAGACCCCCATCCTCCTCCACTCCGGCTCTGGCCATGTCCAGAGAAAAGGCTGGAGGTCAGTGGGTGGCAGAACTGCATGGCCAACCCCGGCTGGCAGAAGCGGTGGTCGCAGGAGTCCTGGAACAACGTCTGCTTCTTGGAAATGTCCCAACACACTCTCCCCTTTTCCATCAGGCAGCAGGCAGGCCAGTCTGTGGGCGCCCCCACGGCCCTGCCTCAATGGGCCAGGCCAGGATCCCCACGAAGCCACCCCGGCACCTGTGCGCTCCCCACACTGCATCTGCTCCCTGACTGTACCTCACACACAGCGTCTCTGTTCAGGGGGCAGGTGACCGGGGGCAAGCCCTCTGGGCCAGCACTTTGGTCCGTGTAGGTCAGGAGCACCCTCTCAATCACCCCCTCTGGGGAGGGGGACCAGCTCCCTTGTACAGGATTCCTTCTAGCCCAAGAAAGGAGCTACAGGACTATTCCCCTACCCGACCTCACCCCAGCACCCCAACTTCTGAATAACAACAGCTTCTGTAAACCACGTGTGCAGGGGACGTAGGAGCTGGTGATGCCCCTGGTGGCCACACGCGTGTGCTCCACGTGTTCTCCACACCAAGCCCTGAGGTCTCCCCATTGCTGCGGGGCCCCCTCTGCCAGAGGGAAGGGGACCCTGTGGATGGCAGCTGCAGGTCTGGCTTAGGCGCTGCCCTGCTGTGGGCCCCTCAGAAATCCCAGGGGTCCCTGGCCTTTACTGGCTCTCCTGCCGCCTGTGGGCATGTGATGTTTGCCTCCTTCTAAGGTTGTGCCTGTTTCCTCCCACACTCAGGAGGCTGACACGACCTCAGGAGACCCATGGAGCCAACTGGGCTGCTAAATACAGCCAGAATGAATACCGATCCTTTTCACACCCAACTCGAGAGCTGCCCTTATCCCTGGTGGAGACTATTGGTCAGCAGGTGTCCTCCCACACTCTGAAGAAGACAGGGTGTAGGTACAGAAGGGTGGAAATAGTGGCCGGGTACATCACATCTAAGCCGAGTGAACTTCCTGAGACTCCTGTCTTCTGTTGTTGTCTCTGGGGCTGATGCTCCACACGGAGCACCATCCAGATGGGGAAGATGGAGACCCTGTGGACAGTAGGAGCCAGGCTCCACGGCATAGGGAGCCTTTTCCCGTTGCCAGCTCGTCTCCAATTGCATGTCTCAGGTACTAGGAATACCACAGGGCTGTCAAAGCACCGTTGCCCCGGTTATCACCACAGAACTTCCTAGGAGCACACTGGTTGCCAGAGCCCGTATAACACACACCCTGTGTTCCTGCAACCAAAAACACCAGGCCCAGAATCAGAGACACACCTTCCTGGGACATCATCCCTGGCAAGCGCCTCCCCAGTGACAGCCGCTGGTGCACAGGGCTGAAGGCAGATGCAGTGCTCTGTCCCCTACAGTATCCAGCAAGTAAAAGCAAACACCTTCCCCGCCTGCAGGAAGTACTCCCTCTGACCGTTTCTGCAAATGGTGAAGAGGACCTGAAGGAGTCTGTGACTCCCCCAGGATGACAGCAGGCACTGACACTGAATACAGAGCCAAGAGGAAGGGGGAAGGGCTGCCGAGCAGCAGGGCCCAGAGACATCCCGGATCCCACGCTCCTTCCACTCTGCTCGCCTCACCACAGGCCGATCCGCCGAGGGCCAGGAGTCGGGGCCACGAGTAGCGGCCTTACTGGCAGAGCCAACAGACAGAGCAGAGGGCCGATGAGAGTCCTCCCGAACCATGTGGCCTGGAGTTTGACTCCTGTTTCTCTTACAGTGCGGAGACTGGGAGGTGAGGAGGTCGGGTGCTAAAGTGCTAAAGGCCACAGGCTGCTGCAGACACTTCGTGCTTCCAGCCAGATTCTGCTTGGAGGGCTCAGGTTCTCATCCCCTGCAGCCATGCCCAGCAGGGCTTGACCAAGGGTTTCCTGTGAGCTGACTCTCAGGCAAGGGGGCAGGGTTCAGGAGACAGCCACTGCGTACACCGTGGGCCACCTCCCTGTAGCGAGCAGCTTGCAGTCAAGGCAACAGAACACAGATGTGAAAGGGAAGGAGCCAGATCCGACCTGAGTCAGACGTGTTCTCTCCCAAGACAAGAAGGCAAAAAGAGAAACAGACCAACGAGCAAAATGCAGCAGAGGGCACCCTCTGTTGATACAGAGTTCTCATATTATGGATGAAAGCGAAATCTTGCTTTTGATTCTGCCCTGTGAGTGAGTTTCTGTCCTCTGTGGATGGCTACAAAGTGGTGTAAAACTGCCTGAAATACTTCCTCGCTCCCCTTGGGTACCATGCAGCCCCCTGGGTCCACAGAGGCACAGGCGAGAACCATCCCCTGCCGGGAAAGAACCACACAGAAGGTCACCCAGGGTCTCGCAGTCAGGCCTGATTTCTGGTCTCACCAGCCAGGGTCAGCAAGAATCACAGAGAGTGTCCCAGAGGAGAGTGGGGAGCCAGCTCCTCAGGGGGCCTAAACGACGCTTCCAAGCAAAAATCAAGAGGAACACGTGGTTTGCAAGTGACCTACCTGCTAATCGGAATGAGACACACGCAATTATGAGCTTCTAAAACATTTTCAACACCTACAAATGTTAAGTGACGTGAGCAGTGTCTGGTTCCAATCGCCAAAGTAGCAGGAAGTGGTGCTCACAGGGAGGAAAAGAGGCCTGTGCAGGAGGGGGCCTGGCAGCTCCAGGGGGCAGAGTGGGGGGCCGTGAGCCGTGTTGCAGGTGTACATTGGGCGTGCAGACCGCTGGAAGAAGGGCTGGACGTGTGGAGTGGAGACAGGCCTCTGCTCCCCTCCCCTGCCCCTCCCATGCCACCCTCGTGGACACAGCCTCCCCCCTGCCCCTGGTCAGCCCCGCTGCACTGATGACCAGGCTTGCCCAGGGCCTCGCCCTGTGACTGTGACTCCGTCTCTGCACACGACCCGCCCAGGGCTGGGCGCTGGCAGCCCCGGCACCCTTTGTTCTCTGTCAGTGTCTCCTCTGACGGCAGTGGCCTCAGCACGCGGCTCAGACCTGGCTTCTCTGCGGGGCCTCGCCTTCTCTGTCCTCGCTGGCAGACATCCCTGAGCAGCGCCCCCATGCCGGCAGAGGGCTGGGTCTCCCTGAGGGCAGCCCTCTGGCTGCTCGGGCTCTGTGCAGTGCTGGCCCCTGTCCAGTGCTCTCCGGACCGTCCCTCATGGCGCTACATCTCCACGGAGGTGGTGATTCCCAGGAAGGAGCTGCACCAAGGCAAGGGCGCCCAGGTGTTGGGCTGGCTCTCCTACAGCCTGCGTTTTAGGGGACAGAGGCATGTAATCCACATGTGACGCAAGAGGCTCTTTTGGCCTGGATACCTGATGATGACTCAGGATGACCAAGGAGTCCTGCAGACGGACCACCCCTTCGTCCCTGAAGACTGCTACTACTTTGGCTACCTGGAGGAGATCCCTTTCTCCACGGTCACCATAAACACGTGCTATGGGGGTCTCCAGGGTTATATGAAGTTGGATGACCTCGCCTACGAAATCAGCCCCCTCAAGCATTCTCAAAAGTTTGAGCACACTCTTTCTGAGATGGTGGCAGATGCCAGCACTATGGGACTGAAGCACAGACCAGGGTATGAGGAGGAAAGAGACCCTCTGCTTTCTCCAGCAAACATCACTGCAGCCCCCAGGATGTCTAGTAAGCTGTATATGTTCCATGAAGCACATATGAAAGGAGTATTTCAGTCTACTAATTCATTTTACAGAACTGTAAACAATGTGTGAAAAACTGTTCAGTACATGGTTGATGTGGGCAATATCATTGATGCAGTTTATCGTGGTCTTGAGATAAGGTTTTATATTGGCCTCGTATACGTTTATAATGTTAGGGACCCAGTCAGCACTGCGTCTCTCAGATCACAGAGTGCATATTTCCAGTTCTATTCAACAACCATATTTCCCGCTTTTAACCCACATACAGCTGTAGTCTTTAGCACAGTTGAACCACCTGATGGTGCCTATATTCCAAACCTATATAGTTTCTGCCATCCAGCTAATTTGGTGCCAATTGCTACATCGGGGAAAAATACCCTAACGGTGGCTCTCTATTTGTGCTTTCTAATTGGCAGAAGTATTGGTCTCTATTATGACGACCCAGACTGTGTTTGCCAGAGAAGGACCACCTGCGTTATGAATGGCTACCAGTCACTGACAGATGCTTTCAGTAACTGTTCCTATGGGCATTTACAACATATACTTATGCGTGATAGAAGCGCTTGTATGTATCTCCCTGAGCTGGTATATTACAATAGATCGAAGACACATGAACGTTGTGGAAACAAAGAAGTGGAAAATGAGGAGCAATGCGACTGCGGCTCCTTCAAGGAGTGCTATAGCAACCCATGCTGTGACAACCTCTGTTCTTTCACTGCTCCAAGTCTTTGTGATGCAGAATCATGCTGCACAAACTGCACATTCTCCAAGCCCGGGACACTCTGCAGACCCATCCAGAGTATGTGTGACCTTCCTGAGTACTGCCGTGGGATAAGCAAGACCTGCCCTAGAGATGTTTTTATGCAAGATGGAACCCCATGTGGTGAAGAGGGGTACTGCTTTAAAGGAACTTGTACTGACCGTAGTGTGCATTGCAAAGAAATCTTTGGTAGAGGGGCTTTGAATGCTCCGGATCAATGCTATACTATAAACAGAAAAGCTTACCGATTTGGATTCTGTAGAAGAACATCTTGGTCTGTCTGCTTTATAGCTTGTTCACAGTAGGATCAGCTTTGTGGAAGGCTGCAGTGCACCAATGTCAGTTTTCTCCCTCCGCTGCAGCAACATGTTGGATTTCATCAAACGCATACGTTAGAAGCCTTGTGTTTTGGGCTGAACCTACACCGTGGGCAAGGAGCAGTTGATTATGGCCAAGTGAAAAACGGTGCCCTCTGTGCTCCTGGAAAGTACTGTTTAAACACCTTCTGCAACGGTTCTGTTAGTAAAATGGAGCATACCTGTTTCCCTCAGAAATGCAACTCCAGAGAAGTTTGCAACAGTGAAGACAACTGCCATTGCCACCTGGGCTGGGCACCGCCGTTTTGCCAAAACACGGGTTATGGAGGGAGTGAAGACAGCGGACCCCCTCCAAGACTGTTTCGATCGGTACCATATGACGAAACAATTTTAGTCTATGTGAGACTGGTGTTCGGTCACCTGTATGCCCTTATAGCTGCAGTCCTCTTTGGTGTGGCCACAAATGTAAAAACTATCCATACCAGCAAAATTAAGGAAGAGACAGTGCATCCTGTGTAAACCAGCCTCCTGACCCCTGCACAACTGCAGGGAAGGTAGGAGGAACTTCTGAGAAGGAGTCAGTGATAGACAGCAAAGCTGAAGTCTGCGGCAGACAGGGGTGGGGGCAGGTATCAGGAGGGTCAGCATTCTCACACCAGGTCTCTTCGATAGGCTGCTGATCAGAACTCTGAAATAAATCTTGAAAAGCATACATAGGTGTCCTCTAATATTTTGTATTCCTAAGAGCCCAAACTGAGCCTGAGACTGGTCAGGAGAGACCTGAGTCAGCAACTGGGTCTTGACCCAAAGTTGCTGGTCCCAGTGTTAACAACCCCTTTAGGGGAAACTTTATTGGGGGTTTCTCCAAATCAGTGCTCTTGAACACTGAGGTTTTCCTCATCTCCTAGGTAGCTTCTCTTTTGCCAAACCCAAACTGGATTCAGGGTATTCAAGGGCTACTCCCAGTCGAGGACTACTCGCGCAGGGTCGGGGGCTAATGGAATGATCTGCCACATGTGGCAGCCCCACTGTCCTCTGGCAGCTGGGCAGGGTGGGAGCCTTCCACGTCCAGCCTCAGGACAGAGCAGAGGCCCAGACAGCCATTTCTCACCCTTGGGTGACCTCTGGCTTTTTCTGAGGTGAACATCATGCGCGTGTGTGCAAGAGTGAGTGTGCTCAAGTGCTGGGTGTGTCTGGCCCCCATGAGGACACCCCCTGGGAGGCCAGCCTGGTGCCCATGGCCTCCAGGCTCTGCAGACCCAGCGCTAGAATCTAGGTGGGCTCTCCTCTTTTTTCCACAATTCTTGGGTAAAGGCTTTAAAGTCCTCAAACTCAAACGGGGTTCTAAAACTCAGAGATGGAAGGTTCTGGAAACACTCTCCTGGCCCCACAATGGCTCCAGTTTGTGGGAGCCCAGGGACCACCGGGTCTGCTTGGGAGACGCACTGCCAGCACTCTTGTGTGAAGACCCTCCCAACCGCCCAGGGTCCTCCTCCCTCCCACCGACCCCTGCCTGCAGAGCCCAGTGCAGGCGGAAGAGGTGCCCCACACCCTGTCCAGGGACAGGAGTGTTCCCCCTTCTCCTGGTCAGGGCTGGCAGAGAGCCTGGGTTTAGGTGCTTTCAACACTGGGGCACCTGATCAGGACCTTGACAAAGCCTCCTTTGGCCCACCTGCTCCCTCCCGTACCTGAGGAAGCAAGTGGACCAGAGACAGCACCCCATGGTGAAAGGCCTCTCTTCCCCAGAGCCCTTGAGAGACAAGGTTCTTCTCCTTCCAGAGGTTCTTCCCTCATGTCGGAGAAGAAGCTGGGGAAAGCGGGCTGCTGTGGGTTAGCCATTGCAAAGGCCCACTGAGCACAGTCAGCGGCTCCGGGTCCATCCAGGGCTTTGGGAGGAGGGAGAGGACACAGAGGCAGTCTCATCATGTTTCTTGACCTGAAGCAGCCCAGGGGAAAAACACACATTTGGTATTAGTCAATTCAGAAACTGAAAGCAGAAATAGAGTCTAAAATAGAAGATACCTTCCCCTGTCTCCGGGGAAGAACCAAGGAAACCTGGACCAAGCAGCAGGTATCAAAGAGTGGGGCTGATGGCGGTGACTGGTGAGTGAGCCCAGGAACCCTGGACGGGCTGGGAGGAGCTCGTCGGCGGAAGGTTGGGCCCACCCAGAAGGAGATGCTCCCTAGGCCTCCCACCACCCCCCAGAGCCACATCTTCCTGACCGGCCCTGCCTCAGTGCCTCCCTGTTGGAGAAGACTCTGGAGAGTCTCTTGGACAGCAAGGATATCTTACCAGTCCATCCTAAAAGAAATCAGTCCTGAATATTCATTGGAAGGACTGATGCCCAAGCTGAAGCTCCAATACTTTGACCACCTGATGTGAAGAACTGACTCCTTGGAAAAGACCCTGATGCTGGGAAAGATCGAAGGCAGGAGGATCAAGGACAACAGAGGATGAGATGGTTGGATGGCATCACCGACTCGATGGACATGAGTTTGAGCAAGCTCCGGGAGATGGTGATGGACAGGGAAGCCTGACGTGCTGCAGTCCATGGGGTGGCAGAGTCGGACACGACTGAGCACGTGAACTGACTGAACTGAGGCCTCCCACCACTCCCCAGAGCCACGCCTTCCTGCCTCAGCACCGCCTCCTGCCCTCAGCTGTCCTTGCTCATAGACGCCAGCTGGCCCCCCTACAGGGGACAGCACTGCAGTCCCTGTGGGCCGGGTGCTGCTAGCAGCCTCAGAAGGAAAACCCACCTGCATGGAGCCCCCAGGACAGGCCGCAACGCCCAGCCCAGGCCTAGCTGGTAGGCCTGGACACTGGTGAGGGCCTCAGCAAGCAGCCACAGCTGCCCAGCACAGCTGCAGCCCCACGAGGGCACATGCCGGGGGCGTTCGGCTCCAGGGACCCTACTGGCCACCTGGGGCTCCAGAGGTGACCTGGAGGGGATGAGGGGAGACATGCCCTCTGCCTGGAGCCCCGTGCAGGTTCCCACGGGAAGCCTGGAGCAGTGGCCAGGAGCTCCTGTTGTCCTCAAAGGCGCAATATCAGCCCCAGAATGCAGGGCCTGGCGAGTCCTCCATCCAGACCCAGCACAGTGCGCGTCGTCCACTCAGCCTGAGCTCACTGCAGACCTGCCCTGGACTCCGTGCCTCTGCGCCATCCTCCCCAGAAGCCAGAGCCCTTCCCCACCCCAGAACCAACCCTGCCCACCCACCCCCAGCACCATCTTCTCATCACAGCCTCCGTTCTTACATGGAGATCTGGCCCCACCAGCAGCTGGCAGGAGACGGTGTGCTGGGTCCTTTGCAGCCCGTGCCAAGCCTGTGGAGTAATTAATCGTCACAGTTCCCACGGGTTCCCTGGGAATTCCTGGTGAGGACCCAGCGAGTGACATGTGGGCACCAGGCGTGCTGCCCAGGCCACACCAAGCATTCAGTCTGCCAGGGTCTTCACCAGCTCCTGCCACTCTGTTGCTGCAGCCTGAGCCCCTCCCTCCACCTGCAGCAGCAGACACACCTGCCCCACCTGCAGCTCCGAGACTGTGCGCCCACCCCCAGCATGGCCATGCCCGTGGAGCCAAAGCCTAGCCATGGGATTCACTCCAGCGGCCCTGCCCCTCGGGCAGGGCACGACACACCCTCAAGCTGGAGGCCACTGCCCCAGTGGGCAGTGCTCATGGACAGCCCAGCCATCCAGCCGTGTTTGCAGCAGTGTTCCCTGTCTCTGCCCCACCTCAGGGGCTCTCCCTGCCCTGCACCACCTGCTCCCCCTGCAGTCTCTGCTCCTCTGCCCTGGACACACTGCAGGCTGGGAGGACCGAGCAGGTCCAGAGCACAAGGGTTAGCAGAGCGTGCCAACAAAGTCACTGCCGGCACCCAGAACATTCCTTTTCTAGCCACAAAACTGAGTGAGACAGAAGTAGGAATCTAATTAGAATGTGAATCCTCAAGAAAGCGTTGAGGTTACCGAGTTGTAATCATCTGCACAGGCTAATCCGGGCCCTGGTGGATTTGGGGCAAGCTTTCGGACATCTGCAAAACTGGTCATGCCCGCGTGTAGGAATCCTGCCCTGATGCCCCATGGCTGTGTGTGGGGATCCTGCCCTGATGCCTTCAAAAGGAGAAGCTCGGACTGGATGACGTGTCAGCAAACAGCCAGACATCATCAATGAAACTCTTATTCTTGTTTGTTGTGGTTTAGAGACTAAGTTGTGTCCAACTCTTCACAACCCCATGACTGTATCACCTGCCAGGTTCCACTGGCCATGGGATTTCCCAGACAAGAATAATGGAGTCTGTTGCCATTTCCTTCCCAAGGGGAGCTTCCTGACTCAGGATCAAACCAGCATCTCCTGCATTGGCAGGAGACTTCTTTACCAGTGAGACACCAGGGAAGTCCAGATGAAATCAGTGCACCTGCAGCCCCAGGGAGGCGACGTCCAGGTGTTCTCACAAACTCCTTCCTTGGGGTCTCTCTACAAGGTGCATGTGTTTATTGAGGCTGTTTCTGCTGCTGCTGCTGCTAAGTCACTTCAGTCGTGTCGACTCTGTGAGACCCCAGAGATGGCAGCCCACCAGGCTACCCCATCCCTGGGATTCTCCAGGCAAGAACACTGGAGTGGGTCGCCATTTCCTTCTCCAAAGGCTATTTCTAGAGAAGATTAAAAGAACATGCTGTCTCTAGAAGAATACTCTGAAGATGGAACACAGCCCCTTAATACCAGACCAGAAACACTGCTAGGACTGCCCTGTGAGTCCAGGCAGGGGGTGCCCAGGACCCCAGTGCAGGGCTGCTGCCCAGGAGCATGTGGGGAGGGGCCGGGAGTCTCAGAGATGGAGTCTTCTCTTTTCACTGAAAACAATAACTAGCAGGACAAGGATTGGTGACGTTTAATATTCAGGACTGTTGGGAATACACAGCTCAGTGAGGCCATGAGAAGTACATGTCTATATGTCTGTGCGTGTGTGTGTGACTGTGTGTAAGTGTGCATGTTTGTGTGTGTATATATATATGAGTGAATGTTTGTATGTGTGTGCATGTGAGTGTGCATATGTAAGTGTGAGGGTGTTTATGTGTGCATCTGAGTGTGTGAATGTGTGTGATTGGTTTTGCGTCTCTTTGTGTGAGCGTGAAAGTGTTTGTGAGTATATATCTCTGTATGTCTGTGTGACAGGTGTGTGTTTGTATAACAGGTGTGTATGTGACTGGTGTATGTGTGTGATAGGTGTTTTTGACACGTGTATGTGTGTCTGTATGTCTGTGTGACAGGTGTGAGTGCTTGTGTGTGACAGTTTTGTATGTGTGTGTTACAGCTATGTGTGTGTGTGTGAGACAGGTATGTGTGTGTGTGACAAGTGTGTGTGTCACAGGTGTGTGTGTGTGTGTGTAACAGTTGTGTTTGTGTGTGTGTGTGCATGTCTCTGTGTGACAGATGTATGTCTGTGAATACCCAGTGGTGGCTGACTTTGGGGAAACACACTGATTCGAGGTGAAGATGTCTCTGTGGCACTAAAGTCTGGTTCACGATGGGGACTGTGTCCTCTGGGGAGGGTCCCTCAGTGGAAGAGCTCTGTGCACAGGAGTCAGGGACCTGGCAGGACACACGTCCTCAAACAAACATGAGGACACGGACACACACCCACTGAGCGTGGCCATCAGTCATAAGACAGCTCCTTCCTAATATCGCCCGTGTATTGAGTGTGAAGTTTTCAGCCTCTAGATCATGCAGATGACCTGAGGTGTCCTAGGTTAAATATGGATACTCTGAGCCCTGAGAACATCACCCACAGCAACACTGGCTCTGCACAGCAGTCCTGGGACCACAGCCCTCACCAGGGACTGGAGCTGGACAGTCCTCCTCCTGGTGGCCTTGGCTCCAGGTCAGGGTCATCCGGGTGCTGCAGTGAAGAAGGGACAGGGTCCAGTCAAGGGGCTTCATGCACTTCTGTCCCCTGTCCACAGGGGTGCACGCCCAGGTGCAGCTGGTGCCGTTGGGGCTGAGCTGAGGAAGCCTGGGGCCTCAGTGAAGGTGTCTTGCAAGGCTTCTGGATACACCTTCACCGACTACATGCACTGCATGTGACAGGCCCCTCAGCAAGGGCTTGAACGGATGGATAGATTGACAGCAAAGATGGTGGAGCAAAGTATGCACAGAAGTTCCAGGGCAGAGTCACGTTGCTGCAGACACGTCCACCAGCACCGCCTACATGGAGCTGAGCAGTCTGAGGTCTGAGGACACGGCTGTTTATTATTGTGTGAGACACACAGTGTGAAAACCCCCATCCTGAGGGTGTCAGACCCTGAGGGGCAGGGCGGCTGTGCTGGGAGAGGACAGGAGAAAAATGATGTTTTCCTGATTTCTCATCACCAAGAGCCTGGAATCTGAGAGATCAGATCATGCTCTCCTGGGACACTGGTGCTTTTGAGCAAGATCTCAAAGAAAAATGCGTGATAAAGATTTCTCTCCAATGGGTTATGGATTTTTATTCCTTTTTTAGCAGGGGTATTGAGAGCCTCATTCTTCTTGAGAATGTTAGGTGAGGCATTATCGGGAAATATTTGGTTAATGTCAAGTATGGGATTCTTATTCTGTAGAGTGTCCTGGCAAGTCCTCTGGCTCATTCTTTAGTTTGAAAAGTGCCATCGTCCTTGGGGGAATCCCAAGGGTGAATTTCTATTTCCCAGCCTCTGGCAAGTAGCCCACACATGGCATCTGGTCAGACAGCCACGAGCAGGGTTATAGAGTCAGGGTCGAGGAGTGCACAGGTCCCTCAGTCTGTGGCAGCACATGGTTCCTCCCAGGGACCACGGCCTGCAGTGCCCTGTCCCCAGGGGCCATGCTTGTGGTCACCAAGTAAGTGGGAGCCGTGTGGGAGACACTGGCGGATGTGAAACCCACGTCCTAGCTTATATCACTCTGCTGATCATTGTGTCAAGTACGCACATGTGTGGGGCTCAAATCGACATACACACATTCCCTTTCAGTCCATAGTTCAGAGTCTGATATCAGTTTCACTGGATTGGAATCCAGATGCGACAGGACCACAGTCCCAAGGCTCTCAGGGTCTGAATGATCTGTGCCCCCAGAATTCAGGCTTGGAAGTCCTGTGCACCCCAGAGAATGCTGTGAGAATCGGGGTCTTTGGCATATACTTAGGTCATGAGAGGAGAGTCCTCATGATCTGGGTTGGAGTCTTTCTAAGAATCCCCAGAGAATATACTAGTCCCTGTCCACCAGGTAAGGACCCAGCAGGAAGGTGCCAGATGTGAACGAGGAAGGGGGCCTCACCAGAAGGCAGCCTCCCTGGTGTCCTGACCTGGGGCTTCCAGCCTCTAGGACTATGGGAAATAAAGGCTTGCTACAGACCACCCACCTGAGCTCCTGTTGCACTCTGAAAGGATAAAGTCAGGGACAATCAACTTCTTTGCAGTGTCCAGTCTAGAGCTTCACTGCCCGCATCCCTGGCTCTCAGCCACTTCCTTCACATGCACAGCCCAGCAAAGCACCTTCCATCAGTGGTCACTTCTCCCAGGGTCAGATGCCCTTGGCCTCCCTCTGATGAACACATTTGTGGTTTCAACTGGAGCCACATGATAATCCAGGAAAAGCAGACCTCTCAATTAGTCACATTTGCCAAAGTCCCTAATGCCATGTGAGATGACATTCAGAGACTCAATGAATGATTCAAACACAGTCCACCTTCAACCCCGCAAATACATCCTTCCCACAGGCCCATTACACTTAGCAATTCCCAGAAAACCTCCAAAATGTCCACCTAAGAATTGACACTAAATCATAATGTCAATTATAATAAAGATTGTAGAGCAAAGTTGGTCTAAATACCATCAACCCGAGTCCCAAATCTAGTCCTCTAACTCAGCTATGCGTGAGGATTTGTGTTCTAAAATACAACACTAAGTTAGGCATATCTCAGCTACAAGGAGTTTCATTCTGTAAAAAGGATAAACGTAAGTCAGAAAGGACCCCTGGTCCCAGTGTGCACGAGTGCTCAGTGCTACAGTTGTGTCTGACTCTTTGCCTGCCTATGGACTATAGCCTGCCAAGCGCCTCTGTCCATGGGGTTCTCCAGGCTGAGAATACTGGAGTGGGTTCGTATTTGCTCCTCCAGGGGATCTTCCTGACCCAGGGACTGAACCCAAGTCTCCTGCATTTCTTTCAGTGCAAGCAGATTCTTCACTGCTGAGCCACCAGGGAGGCCCCACTGGCCCCGACAGTGTTTAAATCCATCCATGCAAACCCTACCAAGTCCAAAGTCTGGGAATAATCTTCTTTGGCTCCTCTTCCAGCCTCTGGGCCTGTTGATCTGCCCCCTTACTTTCCATTCCTTTTTGTGGGAGGTGGTGCATATTTGAAGCTGAGAACTTTCACCAGCCTATTTCATGCTGCTGGGATCTTGAACCATCACCGTGACCCTCATGTAAAAGACAATTGAGGATGGTGCATGATCCTTTCTATTCATTGTTGAATTTGATTTGCTAATAGGTTTTGAGAAGTTTTGCATTAAATTCATCAAAGGTATGTTTTATAAAAGTCCCTAGAGAAACTTTCTGTTCTGAGACTGTTGCTCCCTGGAAGATTTTAAAATTACTCTGACGAAATTCAATTTTCACACCGACAATCAGTCTCTCCATGTTGTCTCTTCCATCTTGATTCGGTCCTGCAGGTTTTACAGTTTAGGAATTTGTCCATTTCTTCTAGATTGTCCAATTTGTTGGCATACAACTCTTTGTAATAATGTCATATGATCTTCTGTATCTCTGAGGTATTAGCTTTATGTCTTTTCTATATTTTATTTTATTCCAGTAAATTCTTTTTCCTCCTTTGGAGACTGGCTAAAGATTTATGGTTTTGTTTTCTTTGCAAAAACGACAATGACAACAACAACACCAGCTGTTGATTTCACTGATCGTTCTTGCTGTTTTGTGTGTCTGTGTTCATCTCAATATTATTAATTTCTGCACTGTTTTGTCATTTCCTTCCTACTACCGCCTCTGGGCTTTTGTGGTGTTCTGTTCTAATTTCTGTATGTAGTAAGTCGGATTGTTTCCTTCCATTTCTTGAAGAAAGCCTGTATCACTGTCAGCTTTCATTTCAGAACTGCTGGGCAGGCATAGAGTTTAGAGATAAGTGTGTATTAGTCCCTCAGTCGTGTCTGACACTTTGTTGCCACAGGGACAGTAGCACACCAGTGTTCTTTGTCCTTTCTAGGCAAGAATCCTGGAGTGGGTTGCCATTTCCTACTCCAGGGAATCTCACACCTGGGGAGTTAACCCAAGTCTTGTACATTGCAAGTGGATTCCTTACTACAATAGGCAAATTCTCATTATATACAGAACACTGTAGATAGAAAACCCTAAAGACTCCACACAAAGCTATTAGACCACACTCATCCAGAGAGCACTGAACTCAATAAGTCAGAGTGGGTACCAGCATCTGATTGCTCATGGCTTAGGAGTTGTTGGGGATTGCCTGGATCCCACGTCTGATGCCATAAACTAAACCCCCTAGAAACCAACTGGCAGTGGATTTGGGGATGTGTCTGCAGCCTTCCAGTCCCGTGAGACGAGAAGCATATTTGGGTTTTACAGGTGGTCCAGTGGGATCACGCGATCAGAGAAACTACTGGAGAGTGGACAGCCTGTTAGGCGTGCACCACAAGACTCCACTGGCTTTGATGATGGATGAAGGTGTTGAGCCAAGGGATGAGGACACATCCAGAAGCTCAGTGACCGGGATGGCAGAGGCCAGAGTTCCAGGGCCAATTCAGGATTCTTGGCCATGTTGCATAGCACCGGGCACAAGTGACCCCACAAACTCGGAGGCACAATGAGGTGGGGCCTCTCCCCAGAGCTCATTCACATCTCGGGAAACTGGATCTGGCACAGAAGACATGCTCGTGCAGAACTGCTGTGGCCAAAGCCAGACCAGGAAGGGCTTTGCATAGACAGTAGGTTCTAACTCAGTCAGTGTACAGGTGAGATACGTGTGCTGAGGAAGAGCTGACCTGTGCCAGACCCAAAGGGATGACGTCTCAGGGAAGGAGAAGACCACAGTCACATGGACAGGGCGTCAGTCAGAGTGGGGACACAGACTGGTCTTTTTGCTCCAGGAGGGATAACACCACTGATGACACTGATGACAGCTCTCCCCACCCCGGGAAAACCCGCTGTAAAGTCCACACAGGCTGTGACTGTCGTCAGCCCCAGTCTACATCCTCACACACAGAAATGCAGGTGTGAGGCCACAGCCTCAGGGACACAGGGAGGTGGGGGAGCGGAGCCCTAAGGAGCTCCCAGGAGCTGTGTGTCCTCAGTCCTCAGCAGACTTGGGGTCCTCAGTGTCCACCCTCAGGGAGGAGATGCTGAGCTTCACGAGTTCCTGCAGACACTCAGTTGTGCACAGGAAAATGCAGCCCACTGGGCAAGTCAGCCGTGCTGGGAAGACGAGCATCTCAGCACAAATGTCTACTGTGTCCACAAAATTAACTCTGTGTTTAATTACTCTGAACAAACCTCCTCTAGAGTGATTCTTGAGGCTATTTAAGCTGTTCAGATGAAAAAACAGTCAAGAAAGCCAAGGGAAATATAAATGCTTTAGTAATTCCGATAGACATTAAATTGTACTCAACTCCATTTGAATTCAATGTGATTATTACATGTATATTTTTCTCTGATGTTTGCATATGGAGTAAGTAAATATCAGCTAATTAGAGAAGAAAATAAAAAATAAGAGTTTGTGTCTAACAAATGGCTGGTACCTGAATGTGTGGTGTGCATTTGTTGAGTATGGGAAACACGTTTGTGGGATTAAAGTCTCTTCCCCAAATCTGCCATTGTTCCCTGAAAGCATCTTTTTTCCTGACCAGCCCTCCTTCATCATTTCATTCCTCAACAGTCTTCCTGGTCTGGGGAGGGGGACCCCAGGAGGGCCTGAGTTCTCTGAGGGCACAGTCAGCACCCCCTCACAGGGGGAGCCCCATATACAGGACTCTATTCACTGCTTTCTTCTTTTTATACAGAGGTCCCTCCGGTGTGCAAATATCCACTCAGGTCACAGGGTAGAAACAGAGCACCAGCTCACTTAAATTCAGGCTCCTCCTGAGGCTTGAAGAGACTTGTGGGAGTGGTGACTCTCATCTGCTCGAAGATGAACCCACTGTGGACCCTCCTCTTTGTGCTGTCAGCCCCCAGAGGTGAGTGTCTCTGGGTCAGACATGGGCACGTGGGGAAGCTGCATCTGAGCCCATGGGTCACCGTGCTTCTCTCTCTCCACAGGGGTCCTGTCCAAGGTGCAGCTGCAGGAGTCGGGTCCCAGCCTGGTGAAGCCCTCACAGACCCTCTCCCTCACCTGCACGACCTCTGGATTCTCATTGACCAGCTATGGTGTAAGCTGGGTCCGCCAGGCTCCAGGGAAGGCGCTGGAGTGGCTCGGTGGTATAGATAGTGGTGGAAGCACAGGCTATAACCCAGGCCTGAAATCCAGGCTCAGCATCACCAGGGACAACTCCAAGAGCCAAGTCTCTCTGTCAGTGAGCAGCGTGACACCTGAGGACACGGCCACATACTACTGTGCGAAGGACACAGTGAGGGGAAGTCAGTGTGAGCCCAGACAAAAACCTCCCTGCATAGGGGCCCGTGACCACAAGGGGGCATTCAGGACTCAGTACACAGCTGAGCCCTGGAGCAGGTGCAGAAGAGGCATTGGGCAGTGGGGGGCCGGGGGGGAATGCTCCTCAGAGCGTCTCTTTCCTCCTATTGCCCAGGAGGTGCAACTCAGACCCTCTTCTGTGTCCTGGTATTTCATTGTTGTGGTTTATGTCACTCTCAGACAACTGTGTGCATAGATATTTTTTAATTTTTCCTTGAAGCATGGATAGCTTTATGCAAACACACACACCAACACACATAATACTCAACAGCTAAAATTTTTTCTCCTTCTTCTTCTCTCAAAGGAGCTCAGTAAAACAATTGACTCATTAATTTCAAACCTGTTAACTATCCTGAAAGGAAACACAAGATATTTAAACATTTTCATCTTTGTTTTGTTTTTGTACATGAGGAAGGAAGAGACTCAACCTCCTTCTTCCTGTCAAACTGCACATTAGAATCTGCAGCAAGCAGCGTCAAAGGCTCCAGTGTCAGGGTCCCCAGTGCTGCATATGCAATGATTCTCATCATTCACAGATTCTGTCCTGCAAATTCACCCACATGCTAGCTTTTATTAGCATCTTAACATAAACACTGTTACCTTGTGTCCTTATATAGACATTGACAGTTTGGCCAGTTCACTGAGTCACTCAACACACACACATTCCAGGTGAGGGCAATCAGGGTGATACCATCTCGCCTCAACGTCTCTGAAGTCCACACCCCATTCTGAGCTTATGTCTGGATCATTCATAAGGGGAAATACAGAGGTCCTCAGGTGGATTTGTCCGTGAGGCCAACATGGAGCACACCACTGTCTGTCCTCTCTCCCATCACAGTGACCGTCACTGGCATAGGGAAAGGAAGCAGGATCTGTGCTGGCTCAGCCCTGAGGAAAGACCCAAGGACTGAGAGGACGAGGGGCTGAGCTGAGATGGGCAAGGGGTGGGAGGTGGGGGCCGTCAGGGCGGAGACTCTGGGCTCAGAAAGGTGGACCTGCCCTGGGATCTGGTTCCAAGCCATCTGATAGACACACTGCTTTCCCACCCTTGCTCGCCAACCATGTAAATTCAGAAGGCACTCACGGCGATCCTGGAATGACCAGGGTGAGTGTGACCACAGCCTCTCTGGATTCACAGGAAAAGAGCTCCGCAATGCAAATTCCTCTTCAAGCTCCAGGGTAAAAACCACCCCTGGGCTGTGAGAGCTCACCCCTCTCTGCTCACACAGGATGGGGGTCTCAGTGAATGCAGAGCTGTTGAGTGGAAAATGAGGCTTTGGGGTCTTCTCCTCTGCCTGGTGACAGCTCCCCAAGATGAGGGTCTCAGGTGCAGACACGGGTCTGTGGGATAATGGTGACTGACAGGGACTGATTCTCCTTGTCCCCAGCTGGCCTGTCCCAGTGCAGCTGCAGGAGTAGGGCCCAGAACTGCTGAAGCTCTCACTGACCCTCTCCCTCACCTGTGCCATCTCTGGTTGCTCCATCACCAGTGCTTACTGGTAACCAGTACTCCCTGCAGCTAAGCTCTGTGATGACCAAGGACACGGCAGTGTGTTGCTGTGCAAGAGACACAGTGAGGGGAAGGCAGTGTGAGCCCAGACACCAGCCACCCTCCGGGGGCTCCATGACCTCCAGCGGGTGCTGGGGACACACAGTTGTGAGTTGCAGGAGCAGGTGCAGATGGTGATTGACAGCTGGTCTCCTGTCAGGAGGCTTCCTCTCCTTGTAGCAGTTTTTCTGGGGACCTTCTCTGCATTCATGACTCTTAGGTACCTCCTCAGTCTCTGAGGCAGAATGATGGTTGGGATAGGGGGCCATATCCTCACTGCACGAAAGACACGGTCTCTTAGGGTTGCTTCCTCTTGTCACTTAGGCCCGTTCTCTGGACATTTGGTGTAAGCTCACTAAGTCCACAGGAGAGGCTCTGTGTGACTCAGCAGTGCAGCTCAGCACAGCAGGGCCAGTGAACGAGCTAGCCAGCGGTCAGCAGTGTAAGTGCAGCTGGACTCAGACAACAGAGGTGTATAAACCCAGGTCTAGGGAAGAACCCCTCTTGGTGGTGCTAAGTGAACTGACACCTCACTCACAGCATCAGCCATAGTCTCTCCATGAGACACAGCGGCACCTCCATGCCAGCCTGAGATAGAAGCTGAGTGTGCTGACACCACGCAGAGATGTAGGAAGATGAAAAGATTTTGTCATCTATGTTCATGCATCTACGTCTGTGGTGTCCTCAGACTCAACTTCTACATCAAACTGGGGTGGGAGTCCCACTGAATTTCCATGGAGAAAACTATGAATAATGCTCTGAGTGTGGTGTCAGCTCTTTGAGCACCACCGAGGGGCATTCCTCCCTTCACTAACTGACAGGCTCTAGTAGGTGCAGTAGCTTCTGTCATTTGGGTGGTTTTATGGCAGATAGAGGATACATACTAAAGGGAAGCTTGTACTTGAAAAGCAATTCCTACTTGATATCCTCAGCTCTCTTGTCAAGCTATGAGCCACCAGAAGTTTATATGAGGACAAGACTTTCAATGAGAAAGTACTATACATCTAAGGAATATACAGAATATTCCCTGATGAATAAAGAAGCCATTGTGAGCACCATCTTCGTGTTCAGCCATCCCTTCTGACTGTCTCATGGAACAAACACTACCTTTAGCTCATGGAATTAGTGATTTTAAATCACTTTTGTCCTAATATATGCATGCTGGTCACTCCAGTCATGTCAGACTCTTTACCACACAAGGGACTGTAGCCCATTAGGTTCCTCTGTCCATGAAATTTTCCAAATAAGAATACTGGAGCGGGTTGCCATGCCCTCCTCCAGGGCAACTTCCTGATGCAGGGATGGATCCTGTGTCTCTTACATCTGCTTATTGGTAGGCGGGTTCCTTATCACTAGCGCCATCTTGCGATCATTATGTGAGTCTCCTTCAGCAGAAATCACACAAAGTGAACAGAGTAAACAATGAGAAAGTGAAAGTTGCTCAGTTGTATCCAACTCTGCGACCCCACGGACTACACAGTCCATGGAATTCTCCAAGGAAGAATACCGGAGTGAGTAGCATTTCCCTTCTCCAGGGAATCTTCCCAACTCAGGGATCAAACCCAGGTCTCCCAAACTGCAGACAGATTCTTCACCAGCTGAGCCACAAGGGAAGCCCAAGTACACTGGAGTGGGTAGCCTATTCCTTCTCCAGCAGATCTTCCTGTCCCAGGAATCAAATCCTATGTTGCAGGATGATTCTTTACTATTGAGCTGTGAGTTCAGTCACTCAGTAATGGCTGACCTTTCCCAACCCCATGGACTACAGCATGCCAGACTTCTCTGTCCATCTCCAACTCCCAGAACTTGCTCAAGCTTATGTCCATCCAGTCGATGATGCCATCCAACCATCTCATCCTCTGTCATCCACTTTTCCTCCAGTCTTCAATCTTTCCCAGCATCAGGGTCTTTTCCAATGAGTCTGTTCTTCAAATCAGGTGGCCAAACTATTGGAGCTTCAGCTTCAGCATCAGTCCTTCCAATGAATATTCAGGACTGATTTCCTTTAGGATAGACTGGTTTGATCTCCTTGCAGGCCAAAGACTCTCAACAGTCTTCTCCAACACCACAGTTCAAAAGCATCAATACTTCAGTGCTCAGCTTTCTTTATGGTCCAACTCTCATATCCATACATGACTACTGGAAAATCCATAGCTTTACAAGACGGAATTTGCCCAGCAAATAAAGTCTCCCCTATTTAATGCATTGTCTAGGTTGGCCAAAGCTTTTCTTCTAAGAGGATGCTATTGGGAAAGCTTGAACTGAATCGCGGAAGCCCAAACAATGAGAAAAATCACAAGCCAATGAAACAAGGAGCCCAGATGCGGGTGGTCCCAGATTTGGTGAAATCAGCAGTTCATGTACCTGGATAGAATGAACAACCTTCCACATGGCACACCCACATGTCAGCCCCTCACCCAGGGGACCCCCCTCATGTACGGATGTGATGAGTGCATTCCCTGGTCACATGGGGACTTGGAAAGGGGCTGGGAGTAGGGGGACAGCTCCTATCAAATTACCTCAGGAACCCAAAATCACAGAGAGGCACCTTATCCTGCCTTCTGAATAAAACTGGAGCACCAGGACGTAACAGTCTCCTTACCGTGGTGCTTTCTGAATTCCAGCCTCTTGGAAGAGCTTCGGAATCTGAGCCTAAAATAAGTGCCCTGCTGAGTCCTTCATCCCTGTCTCTCTATGTTGGTCAAGTCTGTCCAGGCTCCTCTGACTCTTAGTGACATTCGAATTCTCCTTCGCCTCACAGGTCAAGGACAACCTCACCTGGAACCTGCTGGTTCCTGCATCAAGAGGTAGTGTGTGTGGAAACTGTCATCTCCATCATTAAAGCAAGGAAATTCTCAACACCAAAACTTTCCCTGGACCTAACAGAGTCCTAACATTGTAGGGGAATCCCCCAGCACAAACCAGAGAGCTGGGCAATCCACAGTCCAGGTGAGATCTGCCCATGGAAGTGAAGCTTCAGGAGGAGCACCTTCACAGTAATTACTACCAATTCCTGCAGGACCAGCAATAACCACTGTGAGGATGAGAGATCCTGGGGATTGCAGTCCATGGTTTGTGGGATATAACTCCACAAATATCCAGGTCTTCAAGGTGAGTGTTCTTATTTATCCCTTCAGGACACCTGACGAACGAGGGGAAGGCCAACACTGAGAAATGTTAACACCTAACCAGAAGGTTCATCAGCAGACCCTCCATGGAAAGCTCTTCCCCCAGCTTCTCCAAGGAGGTGAACAGAAATTCTTGTCACTGCAGACCTACGGAGGGGTCATAACTCATGGCTAAGTGAAGGGACTGGACCAGGGCACTGCAGCCCAGGAGGGAGTATTATTCGGACGGGCCAATACTGAAAACCCTGGCGACGCTCAGAGCCCAGACCCAGATTCCCTGAGTCATGGGTGTTCAACCTCAACAATGCAGGTAGCCCTTACCCACATGTGACCTCCAGGGACCTGGAAGAGCTACGATATGCAGCCTCTTTGAGGAGGGGAGCTAGTGTGCAGCTACCACAGCCAGACAACATCCAGGAGGCAGGGCGCTGAGGCTCTGGTACCCACGGCTGGAGACCAGGTTTGGAGCCCTCACTACTGGCCTCAGACCCGCTCTCTCCTGCCTGATCGACAAGGCCAGTATCCCTCTCCTACTCTTGGGTATCTGACGATCTCAGGAATATTTATGAAGTTTCCATTAGAGACTCAGAACAGGGGAAAGCAGGTTTGTCACAGAGTCCTGCTGGAGAACACGTGGCTGACACAGCAGTGGATCTGTCTCCCCAAAGACCTCAGGTCCTGAAGTCCTCGGGCAGGTGGTCAGGAGGGACGGTGAGAAGCAGGATGGAGTCTGAGGATGGATGCACCCCGAAGCCGTCCTGCTGAAGAGATGTCCTGCCAGGGGACACGCACACAGCTGACCTAGCTTCTCTGCAGGGTTCTGTTGTGTCAACCCTCTCCAGTGTTCCTTCCCGGAGAATCCCATGGACAGAGGAGTCTGGTGGGCTACAGTCTGTGGGGTCTCATAGGGTTAGACACGACTGAGGTGACTGAGCACGCTCAACCCCCCATTCCCTGGGTGAGCACTCCCTCAGGGCAGCCTCACCTGTGTCAGCTGAAAAGGGCTCTGCCTCGTCCTCCTCTGATGTCTCAGGTGTCTCCTCTCACAGGTGTGGGCACTAGTAGACCCTCAGGTGTTTGTGCTGTGAGTTGTCAGGGGTGACTGCACTGGTTTTGGACAAGGGGGTTCATCTGGACCTTCAGGTGGGGCCCCTGCAGGATCCAGGTGCTGCAAGAACAGGTGATCTCATGAGGAACCGTAGGTGGAGTGGGCATCGAGCCCCATGCTTCTGCGTGCAGCTATCTGTGACATGATGTTAGCCCATGGGGGGCTCCAAGAGCTGAAGGGACCCCAAGCCCTTGAGAGCTCTGGACTCACTGTGAGTGTCAACTCATCGGTGCACCTGCAGCCCCAGGGAGGTGACGTCTAGGTGTTCTCACAAACTCCTTCCTTGTGGTCTCTCTACAGAGTGTGTGCATTTATTGAGGCTCTTTCTGCTGCTGCTGCTGCTGCTGCTGCTAAGTCACTTCAGTCGTGTCCGACTCTGTGCAACCCCAGAGACGGCAGCCCACCAGGCTCCCCCGTCCCTGGGTTTCTCCAGGCAAGAACACTGGAGTGGCTTGCCATTTCCTTCTCCAAAGGCTATTTCTCGAGAAGATTAAAAGAACATGCAGTCTCTAGAAGAATACTCTGAAGGTAGAACACAGCCACTTAATACCAGACCAGAAACACTGCTAGGACTGCCCTGTGAGCCCAGGCAGGGGGTGCCCAGGACCCCAGTGCAGGGCTGCTTCGCAGGAGCATGTGAGGAGGGGGCCAGGGAGTCTCAGAGACGGAGTCTTCTCTTTTCACTGAAAACAATAACTAGCAGGACAAGGACTGGTGATGTTAAATGTTGGGGCCTGTTGGGATTACACAGCACAGTGAGGCCATGAGAAGTATGTGAGGATATATCTGAAACTGTGTATGAGTGTGTGAATGTATGTGAGTGTGTATGTGAGCATGCGAGTCTGGATGTGTGTGCATGTTTGTGTGTGTGTGAGTGTGTATATGAGTGTGTGAATGTGTTTGATTCCATGTGTGAGTGTGGATGTGTGTGCATGTTTGTGTGTGTGATGTGTGCATGAGTGTGTATGTGTATGTGAGTATACTTCTGAGTGTGAATGTGTGCATGTGTTTGCTTGTGTTTGTGTGTAGGTGTGTGTGTGAATGAGCATGTCTCTGTGTGACAGGTGTGTGTGTTTCTGCGGTGATAGGTGTCTGTGCGTGTGTAGGCATGTGTGTGTTTGACAGGTGTCTGTGTGACTGTGTGTGTATGTAACACGTGTGTGAGTGTGTGACAGGTGTGTATAGCAGGTGTGTGTGTGTGTACTCGTGTGTGGATGACTGTATGTGTCTGTATGTCTGTGTGACAGGTGTGTGTGTTTGTGTGACAGGTGTGTGTGTAACAGGTTTTTGAGGGTAATAGGTGTGTGCGTGAAGGGATGTGTGTGTGTGACAGGTGTGTGTGTGTGACAGGTGTGTTTGTGTGACAGGTGTGTCCGTGTGAAGGGGTGTGTGTGTTTGTGTGACAGGTGCATGTTTGACAGGAGTGTGTGTGTGTAAAGATGTGTGTATATGTGACAGATGCGTGTGTGCCTGTGTGTGTCTGTATGTTTGTGTGACATGTGTGTGTGTGTAACAGGTCTCTGTGTGTGTAACACGTGTGTCTGTGTGTAAAACAGGTTTGTGTGTGAAGGGGTGTGTGTATGTGTGTGTATGACAGGTGTGTGTGTGTGACAGGTGTGTCCATATGTCTGAGGGGTGTGTGTGTACAAGGTGTGTGTGTGTGTGAATGGGTGTGAGTGTGTGACAGCTGTGTGTGTGTCACAGGTGTATGTGTGTGTGTGTGAAGGGGTGTGTGTGTAACAAGTGTGGGTGTGTACAACAGGTGTATGTGTGTAACAAGTATATGTGTTTATAACACGTGTGTGTGTGTGAGACAGGTGTGTGCATGTCACAGATGTCTGTGTGTGTGTGAAGGTGTGTGTGTGTGTGACAGGAGTGTGTGTGTGTCAGTTTCGTTTGTGAAGGGCTGAGTGTGTGTGACTTGTGTGTGTATGTGACAGCTGTGCCTGTATTTCTGAAGGGGTGTGTGTGACGGTGTTTGTGTGTGTGACAGCTGTGTCTGTATGTCTGAAGGGGTGTGTGTGACAGGTGTGTGTGTGACAGGTGTGTTGTGTGTGTGGAAGGTGTGTTGTGTGTGTGAGTGTGTGTCTGTATGCCTATGTGACAGGTGTGTGTGTGTGTGACAGCTGTGTCTGTATGTCTGAAGGGGTGTGTGCAACAGGTGTGTGCATGTTGACATGTGCGTGTGTGTGGAAGGTGTGTTGTGTGTGTGAGTGTGTGTCTGTATACCTGTGTGACAGGTATGTGTGTATGTGACAGGAGTGTGTGTGTGTGTAACAGCTGTGTGTGTTTGTGGGTGTAACAGTTGTGTGTTTGTGTGTGACAGGTGTGTGTGTGACAGGTGTGTGTGTGACAGGTGTGTGTGTGAGACAGGTGTTTGTGTGTCTGTGACAAGTTTGTGTGTGTGTGTGTGTGTGTAAAAGTGAGTGTTGTGACAGCTGTGTGTAACAAGTATGTGTGTGTGTAACAGGTGTGTGTTTGTGACAGGTGTGTGTGTGTGTGACAGGTGTGTGTGTGACAGGTGTGTTGTGTGTGTGATTGTGTGTGCCTGTATGTCTATGTGACAGGTGTGTTTGTGTGACAAGACTGTGTGTGTGTGTAACAGGTGTGTGTGTGTGTACCCCATGGACTGTTGCGTGCCAGTCTTCTTTGTCCTTTCTATGCAAGAATCCTGGAGTGGGTTGCCATTTCCTACTCCAGGGAAACTCACACCCGGGGAGTCAACCCAGCTCTCCTACATTGCAAGTGGATTCTTTAC
The DNA here is from genome assembly GCF_002263795.3 of Bos taurus. Lineage (NCBI taxonomy): Eukaryota > Metazoa > Chordata > Mammalia > Artiodactyla > Bovidae > Bos > Bos taurus. Next base: position 123,901 of record NW_020191540.1, read on the forward strand.
CACAAGAGGCAAAATTCTCATTATCTACAGAACACTGTAGATAGAAAACCCTAAAGACTCCACACAAAGCTACGAGACCGCACTGAACTCAACAGGTCAGAGTAGGTACCAGCATCAGATTGCTCATGGCTTAGGAGTTGTTGGGGACTCTCTGGATCCCACGTCTGATGCCATAAACTAAACCCCACAGAAACCAACTGGCAGTGGATTTGGGGATGTGTCTGCAGCCTTCCAGTCCCGTGAGATGAGAAGCATATTTGGGTTTTACAGGTGGTCCAGTGGGATCACGAGATCAGAGAAACTACTGGAGAGTGGACAGCCTGTTAGGCGTGCACCACAAGACCCAACTGGCTTTGATGATGGATGAAGGTGTTGAGCCAAGGGATGAGGACACATCCAGAAGCTCAGTGACCGGGATGGCAGAGGCCAGAGTTCCAGGGCCAATTCAGGATTCTTGGCCATGTTGCATAGCACCGGGCACAAGTGACCCCACAAACTCGGAGGCACAATGAGGTGGGGCCTCTCCCCAGAGCTCATTCATGTCTCGGGAAACTGGATCTGGCACAGAAGACATGCTCGTGCAGAACTGCTGTGGCCAAAGCCAGACCGGGAAGGGCTTTGCATAGACAGTAGGTTCTAACTCAGTCAGTGTACAGGTGAGATACGTGTGCTGAGGAAGAGCTGACCTGTGCCAGACACGAAGGGGTGACGTCTCAGGGCAGGAGAAGACAACGGTCACATGGACAGGGGGTCAGTCAGAGTGGGGACACACACTGGTCTTTTTTGCTCCAGGAGGGATAACACCACTGATGACACTGATGACAGCTCTCCCCACCCCGGGCAAACCCGCTGTAAAGTCCACACATGCTGTGACTGTCGTCAGCCCCAGTCTACATCCTCACACACAGAAATGCAGGTGTGAGGACACAGCCGCAGGGCCACAGGGAGACGGGGGAGCAGAGCCCTAAGGAGCTCCCAGGAGCTGTGTGTCCTCAGTCCTCAGCAGACTTGGGGTCTCAGTGTCCACCCTCAGGGAGGAGATGCTGAGGTTCACGAGTTCCTGCAGACACTCAGTTGTGCACAGGAAAATGCAGCCCACTGGGCAAGTCAGCCATGCTGGGAAGACGAGCATCTCAGCAGAAATGTCTACTTTGTCCACAGAATTAATACTGCGTTTAATTACTCTGAACAAACCACCTCTAGAGTGATTCTTGAGGTTATTTAAGCTGTTCAAGATGAAAAAACAGTCAAGAAAGCAAAGGGAAATATAAATGCTTTGGGAATTCGGATAAACATTAAATTGTACTAAACTCCATTTGAATTCAATGTGATTATTACATGTATATTTTTCTCTTTGTTTGTATATGGAGTAAGTAAACATCAGCTAATCAGTAAAGAAAAAAAAAAATGAGAGTTTGTGTGTAACAAAGGGCTGGTACCTGAATGTGTGGTGGGCATATCATGAGTAAAGGTAAACACGTTCGTGGGATTAAAGTCTCTTCCCAAATCTGCCGTGTTCCCTGAAAGCATCTTTTTTCCTGACCAGCCCTCCTTCATCATTTCATTCCTCAATCGTCTTCCTGGTGTGGGGAGGGGGACCCCAGGAGGGCCTGAGTTCTCTGAGGACACAGTCAGCAACCCCTCACAGGGGGAGCCCCATAGACAGGACCTCTATTCACTGCTTTCTGCTTTTATACACAGGTCCCTCCTGTATGCAAATATCCACTCAGGTCACAGGGTAGAAACACAGCACCAGCTCACTTAAATTCAGGCTCCTCCTGAGGCTTGAAGAGACTTGTGGGAGTGGTGACTCTCATCTGCTCGAAGATGAACCCACTGTGGACCCTCCTCTTTGTGCTGTCAGCCCCCAGAGGTGAGTGTCTCTGGGTCAGACATGGGCACGTGGGGAAGCTGCATCTGAGTCCATGGGTCACCGTGCTTCTCTCTCTCCACAGGCGTCCTGTCCCAGGTGCAGCTGCAGGAGTCGGGCCCCAGCCTGGTGAAGACCTCACAGACACTCTCCCTCACTTGCACGGCCTCTGGATTATCATTAACCAGATATGGTATACACTGGGTCCGCCAGGCTCCAGGAAAGGCGCTGGAGTGGCTTGGTGATATAAGCAGTGGTGGAAGCACAGGCTATAACCCAGGCCTGAAATCCCGGCTCAGCATCACCAAGGACAACTCCAAGAGCCAAGTCTCTCTGTCACTGAGCAGCCTGACGCCTGAGGACTCAGCCACATACTACTGTGCAAGAGACACAGTGAGGGGAAGTCAGTGTGAGCCCAGACAAAAACCTCCCTGCATAGGGGCCCGTGACCACCAGGGGGCGCTCAGGACTCAGTACAGAGCTGAGCCCTGGAGCAGGTGCAGAAGAGGCCTTGGGCGGTGGGGGTCTGGGGGGATTCTCC
>NW_020191541.1:0-22380 GCF_002263795.3 Bos taurus
ATCATGCACTGATGACGTGACTGCCCATAGCCACGTGAATCAGTGCATGCCAGTCACGTGATCTGGACTTGATCAGCCAGGTGATCAGTGCCTGCAGAGTCACGTGATCAGGGCGTGCTGAGCTGCGTGATTTCCTGCCGGCTCCATCTGCATTGACAATTGCCATCAGAGCTGCGTGATTCCTGTCGGGTAATCTGCTTGAACAATTGCCAGCTGGCTGTGTGATTCCTGCCTGGTCACGTGCTCGATTATTGCAAGCTGGCATCATGATTCGTCACTGCTGAAGCTCCATGCTTATTGCCTGCTGATTGCGTGGTTCGTGTCTGCTCAGCTCTTTGAGTATTGCCTCCTGGGTTCCTGTTCGGTCGCCACTGCCGGGGACCAGCCCCAACTGATCCAGGGTATTCGAAGGAGAGATGGCCTAGGCGACTATTTATATGCTAATCAGAGGTGTCAAGAATATAGTATGAGGAGAGCTCAGTAGGAAAATTCGGTGGAGAAAAGAGACTGAGTAGCTTGGTTTACCGCGGAAGACCAATCAAACTTCAAGACAAGAAGTTTGCACCACTTACGTAGGCCGCAGGCGCCCTCTCGAATAGAGTAAGGTGCCTCACCCTAGACACCTTCTCGAGTGGGTCTTAGCAGCCCAGGCATAATTAGTAAGCGTGATGGGTTCCGCGCTCCAGATGGAGACTCAGCTGAAAGTTAAAGGGAAGAATGACAAGGAACTTTATGAATTGGAGCTGTAAGTTAGCTCTTTGACAGAGAGAGCGAGATGGTGGTGGGGGACAGCCCCCAGTGAAATCAGAGGTGAGAGCACAAAGCAATACAGTAGGCAGATTCTGGTTTTTTGGGGGGGAGATGCTCGAGAATATCCGAGTGTACTCCAGAGGCTCGATCCCGCATTTGCGTCTGCCGAGCCTCCTTCCTCATGACCTTTGTCCAGAGTGGAATGCCTCCCCGGCTCCCGGCACATGATCAGTGCATGCTCAGTCACGATATCAGTGCCTGCTCAGCCACGTGATCACTGACGGCAAGTCACGTGATCAGGGCCTCTCAGTCACGTGATCACCGTATGATAAACACGTTATCAGTGAACGACCAGCCACGTGATCACTGCATGCGCGGACAGGTGGTCAGTTCCTGATCAGCCACCTGATCAGTGCGTGCACAGTCCCCTGATCAGCGCCTGTCAGTCACTGATCACTGCCTGATAAACACGTGATCAGTGCCCGAACAGCCACGTCATCAGTGCATGCGCAGTCACGTGATCAGTGCATGATAGCCACGTGATCAGTGTGTGCACAGTCCCATGATCAGCGCCTGTCAGTCACTGATCACTGCCTGATAAACATGTGATCAGTGCCCGAACAGCCACGTCATCAGTGCATGCGCAGTCACGTGACCAGTGCATGATAGCCAGGTGATCAGTTCGGGCACAGTCCCATGATCAGCGCCTGTCAGTCACTGATCATTGCCTGATAAACACGTGATCAGTGCATGATGAGCCATGTGATCAGTGCCTGATCAGCCACGTCATCAGTGCATGGGCAGTCACGTCATCAGTGCATGATAGCCACGTGATCAGTGCATGCTCAGTCACGTGATCTGGACTTGATCAGCCACGTGATCAGTGCCTGCAGAGTCACGTGATCAGGGCCTGCTGAGCTGCGTGATTCCTGCCAGCTCATCTGCATGACAATTGCCATCAGAGCTGCGTGATTCCTGTCAGGTCATCTGCTTGACAATTGCCAGCTGAGCTGCGTGATTCCTGCCTGGTCACGTGCTTGATTATTGCCAGTTGAGCAGCATGATTCGTCACTGCTGAGCTCCATGCTTATTGCCTGCTGATTGCGTGGTTCGTGTCTGCTCATCTCTTTGAGTATCGCATCCTGGGGTCCCTGTTCGGTCGCCACCTGCCGGGGACCAGCCCCAACTGATCCAGGGTATTCGAAGGAGAGATGGCCTAGGCGACTATTTATATGCTAATCAGAGATGTCAAGAATAATAGTATGAGGAGAGCTCAGTAGGAAAATTCGGTGGAGAAAAGAGACTGAGTAGCTTGGTTTACACGGAAGACCAATCAAACTTCAAGACAAGAAGTTTGCACCACTTACGTAGGCAGCAAGCACCCTCTCGAATAGCGAAAGGTGCCTCACCCTAGACACCTCCTCTGTGGGTCTTAGCAGCCCAGGCATAATTAGTAAGCGTGGTGGGTTCCGCGCTCCAGATGGAGACTCAGCTGGAAGTTAAAGGGAAGAATGACAAGGAACTTTATGAATTGGAGCTGTAAGTTAACTCTTTGACAGAGAGAGCGAGATGGTGGTGGGGGACAGCCCCCAGTGAAATCAGAGGTGAGAGCACAAAGCAATACAGTAGGCAGACTCTGGTTTTTTTTGGGGGGGAGATGCTCGAGAATATCCGGGTGGACTCCTGAGGCTCGATCCCGCATTTGCGTATGCCGAGCCTCCTTCCTCATGACCTTTGTCCAGAGTGGAATGCCTCCCCGGCTCCCGGCACATGATCAGTGCATGCTCAGTCACGATATCAGTGCCTGCTCAGCCACGTGATCACTGACGGCACAGTCACGTGATCAGCGCCTCTCAGTCACGTCATCACCGTATGATAAACACGTGATCAGTGAACGACCAGCCACGTGATCACTGCATGCGCGGTCAGGTGGTCAGTTCCTGATCAGCCACCTGATCAGTGCGTGCACAGTCCCCTGATCAGCGCCTGTCAGTCACTGATCACTGCCTGATAAACACGTGATCAGTGCCCGAACAGCCACGTCATCAGTGCATGTGCAGTCACGTGATCAGTGCATGATAGCCACGTGATGAGTGCGTGCACAGTCCCATGATCAGCGCCTGTCAGTCACTGATCATTGCCTGATAAACACGTGATCAGTGCATGATGAGCCATGTGATCAGTGCCTGATCAGCCACGTCATCAGTGCATGATAGCCACGTGATCAGTGCATGCTCAGTCACGTGATCTGGACTTGATCAGCCACGTGATCAGTGCCTGCAGAGTCACGTGATCAGGGCCTGCTGAGCTGCGTGATTCCTGCCGGCTCATCTGCATGACAATTGCCAGCTGAGCTGCGTGATTCCTGTCGGCTCATCTGCTTGACAATTGCCAGCTGAGCTGCGTGATTCCTGCCTGGTCACGTGCTTGATTATTGCCAGTTGAGCAGCATGATTCGTCACTGCTGAGCTCCATGCTTATTGCCTGCTGATTGCGTGGTTCGTGTCTGCTCAGCTCTTTGAGTATTGCCTCCTGAGGTCCCTGTTCGGTCGCCACCTGCCGGGGACCAGCCCCAACTGATCCAGGGTATTCGAAGGAGAGATGGCCTAGGCGACTATTTATATGCTAATCAGAGGTGTCAAGAATAATAGTATGAGGAGAGCTCAGTAGGAAAATTCGGTGGAGAAAAGAGACTGAGTAGCTTGGTTTACGCGGAAGACCAATCAAACTTCAAGACAAGAAGTTTGCACCACTTACGTAGGCCGCAGGCGCCCTCTCGAATAGCGAAAGGTGCCTCACCCTAGACACCTTCTCGAGTGGGTCTTAGCAGCCCAGGCATAATTAGTAAGCGTGGTGGGTTCCGCGCTCCAGATGGAGACTCAGCTGGAAGTTAAAGGGAAGAATGACAAGGAACTTTATGAATTGGAGCTGTAAGTTAACTCTTTGACAGAGAGAGTGAGATGGTGGTGGGGGACAGCCCCCAGTGAAATCAGAGGTGAGAGCACAAAGCAATACAGTAGGCAGACTCTGGTTTTTTTGGGGGGGAGATGCTCGAGAATATCCGGGTGGACTCCTGAGGTTCGATCCCGCATTTGCGTATGCCGAGCCTCCTTCCTCATGACCTTTGTCCAGAGTGGAATGCCTCCCCGGCTCCCGGCACATGATCAGTGCATGCTCAGTCACGATATCAGTGCCTGCTCAGCCACGTGATCACTGACGGCACAGTCACGTGATCAGCGCCTCTCAGTCACGTGATCACCGTATGATAAACACGTGATCAGTGAACGACCAGCCACGTGATCACTGCATGCGCGGTCAGGTGGTCAGTTCCTGATCAGCCACCTGATCAGTGCGTGCACAGTGCCCTGATCAGCGCCTGTCAGTCACTGATCACTGCCTGATAAACACGTGATCAGTGCCCGAACAGCCACGTCATCAGTGCATGCGCAGTCACGTGATCAGTGCATGATAGCCATGTGATCAGTGCGTGCACAGTCCCATGATCAGTGCCTGTCAGTCACTGATCATTGCCTGATAAACACGTGATCAGTGCATGATGAGCCATGTGATCAGTGCCTGATCAGCCACGTCATCAGTGCATGCGCAGTCACGTCATCAGTGCATGATAGCCACGTGATCAGTGCATGCTCAGTCACGTGATCTGGACTTGATCAGCCACGTGATCAGTGCCTGCAGAGTCACGTGATCAGGGCCTGCTGAGCTGCGTGATTCCTGCCGGCTCATCTGCATGACAATTGCCATCAGAGCTGCGTGATTCCTGTCGGGTCATCTGCTTGACAATTGCCAGCTGAGCTGCGTGATTCCTGCCTGGTCACGTGCTTGATTATTGCCAGTTGAGCAGCATGATTCGTCACTGCTGAGCTCCATGCTTATTGCCTGCTGATTGCGTGGTTCGTGTCTGCTCAGCTCTTTGAGTATTGCCTCCTGGGGTCCCTGTTCGGTCGCCACCTGCCGGGGACCAGCCCCAACTGATCCAGGGTATTCGAAGGAGAGATGGCCTAGGCGACTATTTATATGCTAATCAGAGGTGTCAAGAATAATAGTATGAGGAGAGCTCAGTAGGAAAATTCGGTGGAGAAAAGAGACTGAGTAGCTTGGTTTACGCGGAAGACCAATCAAACTTCAAGACAAGAAGTTTGCACCACTTACGTAGGCCGCAGGCGCCCTCTCGAATAGCGAAAGGTGCCTCACCCTAGACACCTTCTCGAGTGGGTCTTAGCAGCCCAGGCATAATTAGTAAGCGTGGTGGGTTCCGCGCTCCAGATGGAGACTCAGCTGGAAGTTAAAGGGAAGAATGACAAGGAACTTTATGAATTGGAGCTGTAAGTTAGCTCTTTGACAGAGAGAGCGAGATGGTGGTGGGGGACAGCCCCCAGTGAAATCAGAGGTGAGAGCACAAAGCAATACAGTAGGCAGACTCTGGTTTTTTGGGGGGGAGATGCTCGAGAATATCCGGGTGTACTCCAGAGGCTCGATCCCGCATTTGCGTCTGCCGAGCCTCCTTCCTCATGACCTTTGTCCAGAGTGGAATGCCTCCCCGGCTCCCGGCACATGATCAGTGCATGCTCAGTCACGATATCAGTGCCTGCTCAGCCACGTGATCACTGACGGCACAGTCACGTGATCAGCGCCTCTCAGTCACGTGATCACCGTATGATAAACACGTGATCAGTGAACGACCAGCCACGTGATCACTGCATGCGCGGACAGGTGGTCAGTTCCTGATCAGCCACCTGATCAGTGCGTGCACAGTCCCCTGATCAGCGCCTGTCAGTCACTGATCACTGCCTGATAAACACGTGATCAGTGCCCGAACAGCCACGTCATCAGTGCATGCGCAGTCACGTGATCAGTGCATGATAGCCACGTGATCAGTGTGTGCACAGTCCCATGATCAGCGCCTGTCAGTCACTGATCACTGCCTGATAAACATGTGATCAGTGCCCGAACAGCCACGTCATCAGTGCATGCGCAGTCACGTGACCAGTGCATGATAGCCACGTGATCAGTTCGTGCACAGTCCCATGATCAGCGCCTGTCAGTCACTGATCATTGCCTGATAAACACGTGATCAGTGCATGATGAGCCATGTGATCAGTGCCTGATCAGCCACGTCATCAGTGCATGGGCAGTCACGTCATCAGTGCATGATAGCCACGTGATCAGTGCATGCTCAGTCACGTGATCTGGACTTGATCAGCCACGTGATCAGTGCCTGCAGAGTCACGTGATCAGGGCCTGCTGAGCTGCGTGATTCCTGCCAGCTCATCTGCATGACAATTGCCATCAGAGCTGCGTGATTCCTGTCAGGTCATCTGCTTGACAATTGCCAGCTGAGCTGCGTGATTCCTGCCTGGTCACGTGCTTGATTATTGCCAGTTGAGCAGCATGATTCGTCACTGCTGAGCTCCATGCTTATTGCCTGCTGATTGCGTGGTTCGTGTCTGCTCAGCTCTTTGAGTATTGCCTCCTGGGGTCCCTGTTCGGTCGCCACCTGCCGGGGACCAGCCCCAACTGATCCAGGGTATTCGAAGGAGAGATGGCCTAGGCGACTATTTATATGCTAATCAGTAGTGTCAAGAATAATAGTATGAGGAGAGCTCAGTAGGAAAATTCGGTGGAGAAAAGAGACTGAGTAGCTTGGTTTACGCGGAAGACCAATCAAACTTCAAGACAAGAAGTTTGCACCACTTACGTAGGCAGCAAGCACCCTCTCGAATAGCGAAAGGTGCCTCACCCTAGACACCTCCTCTGTGGGTCTTAGCAGCCCAGGCATAATTAGTAAGCGTGGTGGGTTCCGCGCTCCAGATGGAGACTCAGCTGGAAGTTAAAGGGAAGAATGACAAGGAACTTTATGAATTGGAGCTGTAAGTTAACTCTTTGACAGAGAGAGCGAGATGGTGGTGGGGGACAGCCCCCAGTGAAATCAGAGGTGAGAGCACAAAGCAATACAGTAGGCAGACTCTGGTTTTTTTTGGGGGGGAGATGCTCGAGAACATCCGGGTGGACTCCTGAGGCTCGATCCCGCATTTGCGACTGCCGAGCCTCCTTCCTCATGACCTTTGTCCAGAGTGGAATGCCTCCCCGCCTCCCGGCACATGATCAGTGCATGCTCAGTCACGATATCAGTGCCTGCTCAGCCACGTGATCACTGACGGCACAGTCACGTGATCAGCGCCTCTCAGTCACGTGATCACCGTATGATAAACACGTGATCAGTGAACGACCAGCCACGTGATCACTGCATGCGCGGTCAGGTGGTCAGTTCCTGATCAGCCACCTGATCAGTGCGTGCACAGTCCCCTGATCAGCGCCTGTCAGTCACTGATCACTGCCTGATAAACACGTGATCAGTGCCCGAACAGCCACGTCATCAGTGCATGCGCAGTCAGGTCATCAGTGCATGATAGCCACGTGATCAGTGTGTGCACAGTCCCAAGATCAGCGCCTGTCAGTCACTGATCATTGCCTGATAAACACGTGATCAGTGCATGATGAGCCATGTGATCAGTGCCTGATCAGCCACGTCATCAGTGCATGCGCAGTCACGTCATCAGTGCATGATAGCCAGGTGATCAGTGCATGCTCAGTCACGTGATCTGGACTTGATCAGCCACGTGATCAGTGCCTGCAGAGTCACGTGATCAGGGCCTGCTGAGCTGCGTGATTCCTGCCGGCTCATCTGCATGACAATTGCCATCAGAGCTGCGTGATTCCTGTCGGGTCATCTGCTTGACAATTGCCAGCTGAGCTGCGTGATTCCTGCCTGGTCAGGTGCTTGATTATTGCCAGTTGAGCAGCATGATTCGTCACTGCTGAGCTCCATGCTTATTGCCTGCTGATTGCGTGGTTCCTGTCTGCTCAGCTCTTTGAGTATCGCCTCCTGGGGTCCCTGTTCGGTCGCCACCTGCCGGGGACCAGCCCCAACTGATCCAGGGTATTCGAAGGAGAGATGGCCTAGGCGACTATTTATATGCTAATCAGAGGTGTCAAGAATAATAGTATGAGGAGAGCTCAGTAGGAAAATTCGGTGGAGAAAAGAGACTGAGTAGCTTGGTTTCCGCGGAAGACCAATCAAACTTCAAGACAAGAAGTTTGCACCACTTACATAGGCCGCAGGCGCCCTCTCGAATAGAGTAAGGTGCCTCACCCTAGACACCTTCTCGAGTGGGTCTTAGCAGCCCAGGCATAATTAGTAAGCGTGATGGGTTCCGAGCTCCAGATGGAGACTCAGCTGGAAGTTAAAGGGAAGAATGACAAGGAACTTTATGAATTGGAGCTGTAAGTTAGCTCTTTGACAGAGAGAGCGAGATGGTGGTGGGGGACAGCCCCCAGTGAAATCAGAGGTGAGAGCACAAAGCAATACAGTAGGCAGACTCTGGTTTTTTGGGGGGGAGATGCTCGAGAATATCCGGGTGTACTCCAGAGGCTCGATCCCGCATTTGCGTCTGCCGAGCCTCCTTCCTCATGACCTTTGTCCAGAGTGGAATGCCTCCCCGGCTCCCGGCACATGATCAGTGCATGCTCAGTCACGATATCAGTGCTTGCTCAGCCACGTGATCACTGACGGCAAGTCACGTGATCAGGGCCTCTCAGTCACGTGATCACTGTATGATAAACACGTTATCAGTGAACGACCAGCCACGTGATCACTGCATGCGCGGACAGGTGGTCAGTTCCTGATCAGCCACCTGATCAGTGCGTGCACAGTCCCCTGATCAGCGCCTGTCAGTCACTGATCACTGCCTGATAAACACGTGATCAGTGCCCGAACAGCCACGTCATCAGTGCATGCGAAGTCACGTGATCAGTGCATGATAGCCACGTGATCAGTGTGTGCACAGTCCCATGATCAGCGCCTGTCAGTCACTGATCACTGCCTGATAAACATGTGATCAGTGCCCGAACAGCCACGTCATCAGTGCATGCGCAGTCACGTGACCAGTGCATGATAGCCACGTGATCAGTTCGTGCACAGTCCCATGATCAGCGCCTGTCAGTCACTGATCATTGCCTGATAAACACGTGATCAGTGCATGATGAGCCATGTGATCAGTGCCTGATCAGCCACGTCATCAGTGCATGCGCAGTCACGTCATCAGTGCATGATAGCCACGTGATCAGTGCATGCTCAGTCACGTGATCTGGACTTGATCAGCCACGTGATCAGTGCCTGCAGAGTCACGTGATCAGGGCCTGCTGAGCTGCGTGATTCCTGCCAGCTCATCTGCATGACAATTGCCATCAGAGCTGCGTGATTGTTGTCAGGTCATCTGCTTGACAATTGCCAGCTGAGCTGCGTGATTCCTGCCTGGTCACGTGCTTGATTATTGCCAGTTGAGCAGCATGATTCGTCACTGCTGAGCTCCATGCTTATTGCCTGCTGATTGCCTGGTTCGTGTCTGCTCAGCTCTTTGAGTATCGCCTCCTGAGGTCCCTGTTCGGTCGCCACCTGCCGGGGACCAGCCCCAACTGATCCAGGGTATTCGAAGGAGAGATGGCCTAGGCGACTATTTATATGCTAATCAGAGGTGTCAAGAATAATAGTATGAGGAGAGCTCAGTAGGAAAATTCGGTGGAGAAAAGAGACTGAGTAGCTTGGTTTACACGGAAGACCAATCAAACTTCAAGACAAGAAGTTTGCACCACTTACGTAGGCCGCAGGCGCCCTCTCGAATAGCGAAAGGTGCCTCACCCTAGACACCTTCTCGAGTGGGTCTTAGCAGCCCAGGCATAATTAGTAAGCGTGGTGGGTTCCGCGCTCCAGATGGAGACTCAGCTGGAAGTTAAAGGGAAGAATGACAAGGAACTTTATGAATTGGAGCTGTAAGTTAACTCTTTGACAGAGAGAGCGAGATGGTGGTGGGGGACAGCCCCCAGTGAAATCAGAGGTGAGAGCACAAAGCAATACAGTAGGCAGACTCTGGTTTTTTTTGGGGGGAGATGCTCGAGAATATCCGGGTGGACTCCTGAGTTTCGATCCCGCATTTGCGTATGCCGAGCCTCCTTCCTCATGACCTTTGTCCAGAGTGGAATGCCTCCCCGGCTCCCGGCACATGGTCAGTGCCTGCTCAGCCACGTGATCACTGACGGCACAGTCACGTGATCAGCGCCTCTCAGTCACGTGACCACCGTATGATAAACACGTGATCAGTGAACGACCATCCACGTGATCACTGCAAGCGAGGTCAGGTGGTCAGTTCCTGATCAGCCACCTGATCAGTGCGTGCACAGTCCCCTGATCAGCGCCTGTCAGTCACTGGTCACTGCCTGATAAACACGTGATAAGTGCCCGAACAGCCACGTCATCAGTGCATGCGCAGTCACGTGATCAGTGCATGATAGCCACGTGATCAGTGCGTGCACAGTCCCATGATCAGCGCCTGTCAGTCACTGATCATTGCCTGATAAACACGTGATCAGTGCATGATGAGCCATGTGATCAGTGCCTGATCAGCCACGTCATCAGTGCATGCGCAGTCACGTCATCAGTGCATGATAGCCACGTGATCAGTGCATGCTCAGTCACGTGATCTGGACTTGATCAGCCACGTGATCAGTGCCTGCAGAGTCACGTGATCAGGGCCTGCTGAGCTGCGTGATTCCTGCCGGCTCATCTGCATGACAATTGCCATCAGAGCTGCGTGATTCCTGTCGGGTCATCTGCTTGACAATTGCCAGCTGAGCTGCGTGATTCCTGCCTGGTCACGTGTTTGATTATTGCCAGTTGAGCAGCATGATTCGTCACTGCTGAGCTCCATGCTTATTGCCTGCTGATTGCGTGGTTCGTGTCTGTTCAGATCTTTGAGTATTGCCTCCTGGGGTCCCTGTTCGGTCGCCACCTGCCGGGGACCATCCCCAACTGATCCAGGGTATTCGAAGGAGAGATGGCCTAGGCGACTATTTATATGCTAATCAGTTGTGTCAAGAATAATAGTATGAGGAGAGCTCAGTAGGAAAATTCGGTGGAGAAAAGAGACTGAGTAGCTTGGTTTCCGCGGAAGACCAATCAAACTTCAAGACAAGAAGTTTGCACCACTTACGTAGGCCGCAAGCACCCTCTCGAATAGCGAAAGGTGCCTCACCCTAGACACCTCCTCTGTAGGTCTTAGCAGCCCAGGCATAATTAGTAAGCGTGGTGGGTTCCACGCTCCAGATGGAGACTCAGCTGGAAGTTAAAGGGAAGAATGACAAGGAACTTTATGAATTGGAGCTGTAAGTTAACTCTTTGACAGAGAGAGTGAGATGGTGGTGGGGGACAGCCCCCAGTGAAATCAGAGGTGAGAGCACAAAGCAATACAGTAGGCAGACTCTGGTTTTTTTGGGGGGAGATGCTCGAGAATATCCGGGTGGACTCCTGAGGCTCGATCCCGCATTTGCGTATGCCGAGCCTCCTTCCTCATGACCTTTGTCCAGAGTGGAATGCCTCCCCGGCTCCCGGCACATGATCAGTGCATGCTCAGTCACGATATCAGTGCCTGCTCAGCCACGTGATCACTGACGGCACAGTCACGTGATCAGCGCCTCTCAGTCACGTGATCACCGTATGATAAACACGTGATCAGTGAACGACCAGCCACGTGATCACTGCATGCGCGGTCAGGTGGTCAGTTCCTGATCAGCCACCTGATCAGTGCGTGCACAGTCCCCTGATCAGCGCCTGTCAGTCACTGATCACTGTCTGATAAACACGTGATCAGTGCCCGAACAGCCACGTCATCAGTGCATGCGCAGTCACGTGATCAGTGCGTGCACAGTCCCATGATCAGCGCCTGTCAGTCACTGATCATTGCCTGATAAACACGTGATCAGTGCATGATGAGCCATGTGATCAGTGCCTGATCAGCCACGTCATCAGTGCATGCGCAGTCACGTCATCAGTGCATGATAGCCACGTGATCAGTGCATGCTCAGTCACGTGATCTGGACTTGATCAGCCACGTGATCAGTGCCTGCAGAGTCACGTGATCAGGGCCTGCTGAGCTGCGTGATTCCTGCCGGCTCATCTGCATGACAATTGCCATCAGAGCTGCGTGATTCCTGTCGGGTAATCTGCTTGACAATTGCCAGCTGAGCTGCGTGATTCCTGCCTGGTCACGTGCTCGATTATTGCAAGTTGAGCATCATGATTCGTCACTGCTGAACTCCATGCTTATTGCCTGCTGATTGCGTGGTTCGTGTCTGCTCAGCTCTTTGAGTATTGCCTCCTGGGGTTCCTGTTCGGTCGCCACCTGCCGGGGACCAGCCCCAACTGATCCAAGGTATTCGAAGGAGAGATGGCCTAGGCGACTATTTATATGCTAATCAGAGGTGTCAAGAATAATAGTATGAGGAGAGCTCAGTAGGAAAATTCGGTGGAGAAAAGAGACTGAGTAGCTTGGTTTACGCGGAAGACCAATCAAACTTCAAGACAAGAAGTTTGCACCACTTACGTAGGCCGCAGGCGCCCTCTCGAATAGAGAAAGGTGCCTCACCCTAGACACCTTCTCGAGTGGGTCTTAGCAGCCCAGGCATAATTAGTAAGCGTGGTGGGTTCCGCGCTCCAGATGGAGACTCAGCTGGAAGTTAAAGGGAAGAATGACCAGGAACTTTATGAATTGGAGCTGTAAGTTAACTCTTTGACAGAGAGAGCGAGATGGTGGTGGGGGACAGCCCCCAGTGAAATCAGAGGTGAGAGCACAAAGCAATACAGTAGGCAGACTCCGGTTTTTTTTGCGGGGAGATGCTCGAGAACATCCGGGTGGACTCCTGAGGCTCGATCCCGCATTTGCGTATGCCGAGCCTCCTTCCTCATGACCTTTGTCCAGAGTGGAATGCCTCCCCGGCTCCCGGCACATGATCAGTGCATGCTCAGTCACGATATCAGTGCCTGCTCAGCCACGTGATCACTGACGGCACATTCACGTGATCAGCGCCTCTCAGTCACGTCATCACCGTATGATAAACACGTGATCAGTGAACGACCAGCCACGTGATCACTGCATGCGCGGTCAGGTGGTCAGTTCCTGATCAGCCACCTGATCAGTGCGTGCACAGTCCCCTGATCAGCGCCTGTCAGTCACTGATCACTGCCTGATAAACACGTGATCAGTGCCCGAACAGCCACGTCATCAGTGCATGTGCAGTCACGTGATCAGTGCATGATAGCCACGTGATGAGTGCGTGCACAGTCCCATGATCAGCGCCTGTCAGTCACTGATCATTGCCTGATAAACACGTGATCAGTGCATGATGAGCCATGTGATCAGTGCCTGATCAGCCACGTCATCAGTGCATGATAGCCACGTGATCAGTGCATGCTCAGTCACGTGATCTGGACTTGATCAGCCACGTGATCAGTGCATGCAGAGTCACGTGATCAGGGCGTGCTGAGCTGCGTGATTCCTGCCGGCTCATCTGCATGACAATTGCCAGCTGAGCTGCGTGATTCCTGTCGGCTCATCTGCTTGACAACTGCCAGCTGAGCTGCGTGCTTCCTGCCTGGTCACGTGCTTGATTATTGCCAGTTGAGCAGCATGATTCGTCACTGCTGAGCTCCATGCTTATTGCCTGCTGATTGCGTGGTTCGTGTCTGCTCAGCTCTTTGAGTATTGCCTCCTGAGGTCCCTGTTCGGTCGCCACCTGCCGGGGACCAGCCCCAACTGATCCAGGGTATTCCAAGGAGAGATGGCCTAGGCGACTATTTATATGCTAATCAGAGGTGTCAAGAATAATAGTATGAGGAGAGCTCAGTAGGAAAATTCGGTGGAGAAAAGAGACTGAGTAGCTTGGTTTACGCGGAAGACCAATTAAACTTCAAGACAAGAAGTTTGCACCACTTACGTAGGCCCCAGGCGCCCTCTCGAATAGCGAAAGGTGCCTCACCCTAGACACCTTCTCGAGTGGGTCTTAGCAGCCCAGGCATAATTAGTAAGCGTGGTGGGTTCCGTGCTCCAGATGGAGACTCAGCTGGAAGTTAAAGGGAAGAATGACCAGGAACTTTATGAATTGGAGATGTAAGTTAACTCTTTGACAGAGAGAGTGAGATGGTGGTGGGGGACAGCCCCCAGTGAAATCAGAGGTGAGAGCACAAAGCAATACAGTAGGCAGACTCTGGTTTTTTTGGGGGGGAGATGCTCGAGAATATCCGGGTGGACTCCTGAGGTTCGATCCCGCATTTGCGTATGCCGAGCCTCCTTCCTCATGACCTTTGTCCAGAGTGGAATGCCTCCCCGGCTCCCGGCACATGATCAGTGCATGCTCAGTCACGATATCAGTGCCTGCTCAGCCACGTGATCACTGACGGCACAGTCACGTGATCAGCGCCTCTCAGTCACGTGATCACCGTATGATAAACACGTGATCAGTGAACGACCAGCCACGTGATCACTGCATGCGCGGTCAGGTGGTCAGTTCCTGATCAGCCACCTGATCAGTGCGTGCACAGTGCCCTGATCAGCGCCTGTCAGTCACTGATCACTGCCTGATAAACACGTGATCAGTGCCCGAACAGCCACGTCATCAGTGCATGCGCAGTCACGTGATCAGTGCATGATAGCCATGTGATCAGTGCGTGCACAGTCCCATGATCAGTGCCTGTCAGTCACTGATCATTGCCTGATAAACACGTGATCAGTGCATGATGAGCCATGTGATCAGTGCCTGATCAGCCACGTCATCAGTGCATGCGCAGTCACGTCATCAGTGCATGATAGCCACGTGATCAGTGCATGCTCAGTCACGTGATCTGGACTTGATCAGCCACGTGATCAGTGCCTGCAGAGTCACGTGATCAGGGCCTGCTGAGCTGCGTGATTCCTGCCGGCTCATCTGCATGACAATTGCCATCAGAGCTGCGTGATTCCTGTCGGGTCATCTGCTTGACAATTGCCAGCTGAGCTGCGTGATTCCTGCCTGGTCACGTGCTCGATTATTGCCAGTTGAGCATCATGATTCGTCACTGCTGAACTCCATGCTTATTGCCTGCTGATTGCGTGGTTCGTGTCTGCTCAGCTCTTTGAGTATTGCCTCCTGGGGTTCCCTGTTCGGTCGCCACCTGCCGGGGACCAGCCCCAACTGATCCAAGGTATTCGAAGGAGAGATGGCCTAGGCGACTATTTATATGCTAATCAGAGGTGTCAAGAATAATAGTATGAGGAGAGCTCAGTAGGAAAATTCGGTGGAGAAAAGAGACTGAGTAGCTTGGTTTACGCGGAAGACCAATCAAACTTCAAGACAAGAAGTTTGCACCACTTACGTAGGCCGCAGGCGCCCTCTCGAATAGAGAAAGGTGCCTCACCCTAGACACCTTCTCGAGTGGGTCTTAGCAGCCCAGGCATAATTAGTAAGCGTGGTGGGTTCCGCGCTCCAGATGGAGACTCAGCTGGAAGTTAAAGGGAAGAATGACAAGGAACTTTATGAATTGGAGCTGTAAGTTAACTCTTTGACAGAGAGAGCGAGATGGTGGTGGGGGACAGCCCCCAGTGAAATCAGAGGTGAGAGCACAAAGCAATACAGTAGGCAGACTCCGGTTTTTTTTGGGGGGGAGATGCTCGAGAACATCCGGGTGGACTCCTGAGGCTCGATCCCGCATTTGCGTATGCCGAGCCTCCTTCCTCATGACCTTTGTCCAGAGTGGAATGCCTCCCCGGCTCCCGGCACATGATCAGTGCATGCTCAGTCACGATATCAGTGCCTGCTCAGCCACGTGATCACTGACGGCACAGTCACGTGATCAGCGCCTCTCAGTCACGTGATCACCGTATGATAAACACGTGATCAGTGAACGACCAGCCACGTGATCACTGCATGCGCGGTCAGGTGGTCAGTTCCTGATCAGCCACCTGATCAGTGCGTGCACAGTCCCCTGATCAGCGCCTGTCAGTCACTGATCACTGCCTGATAAACACGTGATCAGTGCCCGAACAGCCACGTCATCAGTGCATGTGCAGTCACGTGATCAGTGCATGATAGCCACGTGATGAGTGCGTGCACAGTCCCATGATCAGCGCCTGTCAGTCACTGATCATTGCCTGATAAACACGTGATCAGTGCATGATGAGCCATGTGATCAGTGCCTGATCAGCCACGTCATCAGTCATGCGCAGTCACGTCATCAGTGCATGATAGCCACGTGATCAGTGCATGCTCAGTCACGTGATCTGGACTTGATCAGCCACGTGATCAGTGCCTGCAGAGTCACGTGATCAGGGCCTGCTGAGCTGCGTGATTCCTGCCGGCTCATCTGCATGACAATTGCCATCTGAGCTGCGTGATTCCTGTCGGGTCATCTGCTTGACAATGCCAGCTGAGCTGCGTGATTCCTGCCTGGTCACGTGCTTGATTATTGCCAGTTGAGCAGCATGATTCGTCACTGCTGAGCTCCATGCTTATTGCCTGCTGATTGCGTGGTTCGTGTCTGCTCAGCTCTTTGAGTATTGCCTCCTGGGGTCCCTGTTCGGTCGCCACCTGCCGGGGACCAGCCCCAACTGATCCAGGGTATTCGAAGGAGAGATGGCCTAGGCGACTATTTATATGCTAATCAGAGGTGTCAAGAATAATAGTATGAGGAGAGCTCAGTAGGAAAATTCGGTGGAGAAAAGAGACTGAGTAGCTTGGTTTACGCGGAAGACCAATCAAACTTCAAGACAAGAAGTTTGCACCACTTACGTAGGCCGCAGGCGCCCTCTCGAATAGCGAAAGGTGCCTCACCCTAGACACCTTCTCGAGTGGGTCTTAGCAGCCCAGGCATAATTAGTAAGCGTGGTGGGTTCCGCGCTCCAGATGGAGACTCAGCTGGAAGTTAAAGGGAAGAATGACAAGGAACTTTATGAATTGGAGCTGTAAGTTAACTCTTTGACAGAGAGAGCGAGATGGTGGTGGGGGACAGCCCCCAGTGAAATCAGAGGTGAGAGCACAAAGCAATACAGTAGGCAGACTCTGGTTTTTTTGGGGGGGAGATGCTCGAGAACATCCGGGTGGACTCCTGAGGCTCGATCCCGCATTTGCGTATGCCGAGCCTCCTTCCTCATGACCTTTGTCCAGAGTGGAATGCCTCCCCGGCTCCCGGCACATGATCAGTGCATGCTCAGTCACGATATCAGTGCCTGCTCAGCCACGTGATCACTGACGGCACAGTCACGTGATCAGCGCCTCTCAGTCACGTGATCACCGTATGATAAACACGTGATCAGTGAACGACCAGCCACGTGATCACTGCATGCGCGGTCAGGTGGTCAGTTCCTGATCAGCCACCTGATCAGTGCGTGCACAGTCCCCTGATCAGCGCCTGTCAGTCACTGATCACTGCCTGATAAACACGTGATCAGTGCCCGAACAGCCACGTCATCAGTGCATGCGCAGTCACGTGATCAGTGCATGATAGCCACGTGATCAGTGCGTGCACAGTCCCATGATCAGCGCCTGTCAGTCACTGATCATTGCCTGATAAACACGTGATCAGTGCATGATGAGCCATGTGATCAGTGCCTGATCAGCCACGTCATCAGTGCATGCGCAGTCACGTCATCAGTGCATGATAGCCACGTGATCAGTGCATGCTCAGTCACGTGATCTGGACTTGATCAGCCACGTGATCAGTGCCTGCAGAGTCACGTGATCAGGGCCTGCTGAGCTGCGTGATTCCTGCCGGCTCATCTGCATGACAATTGCCATCAGAGCTGCGTGATTCCTGTCGGGTCATCTGCTTGACAATGCCAGCTGAGCTGCGTGATTCCTGCCTGGTCACGTGCTTGATTATTGCCAGTTGAGCAGCATGATTCGTCACTGCTGAGCTCCATGCTTATTGCCTGCTGATTGCGTGGTTCGTGTCTGCTCAGCTCTTTGAGTATTGCCTCCTGGGGTCCCTGTTCGGTCGCCACCTGCCGGGGACCAGCCCCAACTGATCCAGGGTATTCGAAGGAGAGATGGCCTAGGCGACTATTTATATGCTAATCAGAGGTGTCAAGAATAATAGTATGAGGAGAGCTCAGTAGGAAAATTCGGTGGAGAAAAGAGACTGAGTAGCTTGGTTTACGCGGAAGACCAATCAAACTTCAAGACAAGAAGTTTGCACCACTTACGTAGGCCGCAGGCGCCCTCTCGAATAGCGAAAGGTGCCTCACCCTAGACACCTTCTCGAGTGGGTCTTAGCAGCCCAGGCATAATTAGTAAGCGTGGTGGGTTCCGCGCTCCAGATGGAGACTCAGCTGGAAGTTAAAGGGAAGAATGACAAGGAACTTTATGAATTGGAGCTGTAAGTTAACTCTTTGACAGAGAGAGCGAGATGGTGGTGGGGGACAGCCCCCAGTGAAATCAGAGGTGAGAGCACAAAGCAATACAGTAGGCAGACTCTGGTTTTTTTGGGGGGAGATGCTCGAGAATATCCGGGTGGACTCCTGAGGCTCGATCCCGCATTTGCGTATGCCGAGCCTCCTTCCTCATGACCTTTGTCCAGAGTGGAATGCCTCCCCGGCTCCCGGCACATGATCAGTGCATGCTCAGTCACGATATCAGTGCCTGCTCAGCCACGTGATCACTGACGGCACAGTCACGTGATCAGCGCCTCTCAGTCACGTGATCACCGTATGATAAACACGTGATCAGTGAACGACCAGCCACGTGATCACTGCATGCGCGGTCAGGTGGTCAGTTCCTGATCAGCCACCTGATCAGTGCGTGCACAGTCCCCTGATCAGCGCCTGTCAGTCACTGATCACTGCCTGATAAACACGTGATCAGTGCCCGAACAGCCACGTCATCAGTGCATGCGCAGTCACGTGATCAGTGCATGATAGCCACGTGATCAGTGCGTGCACAGTCCCATGATCAGCGCCTGTCAGTCACTGATCATTGCCTGATAAACACGTGATCAGTGCATGATGAGCCATGTGATCAGTGCCTGATCAGCCACGTCATCAGTGCATGCGCAGTCACGTCATCAGTGCATGATAGCCACGTGATCAGTGCATGCTCAGTCACGTGATCTGGACTTGATCAGCCACGTGATCAGTGCCTGCAGAGTCACGTGATCAGGGCCTGCTGAGCTGCGTGATTCCTGCCGGCTCATCTGCATGACAATTGCCATCAGAGCTGCGTGATTCCTGTCGGGTCATCTGCTTGACAATTGCCAGCTGAGCTGCGTGATTCCTGCCTGGTCACGTGCTTGATTATTGCCAGTTGAGCAGCATGATTCGTCACTGCTGAGCTCCATGCTTATTGCCTGCTGATTGCGTGGTTCGTGTCTGCTCAGCTCTTTGAGTATTGCCTCCTGGGGTCCCTGTTCGGTCGCCACCTGCCGGGGACCAGCCCCAACTGATCCAGGGTATTCGAAGGAGAGATGGCCTAGGCGACTATTTATATGCTAATCAGAGATGTCAAGAATAATAGTATGAGGAGAGCTCAGTAGGAAAATTCGGTGGAGAAAAGAGACTGAGTAGCTTGGTTTACGCGGAAGACCAATCAAACTTCAAGACAAGAAGTTTGCACCACTTACGTAGGCCGCAGGCACCCTCTCGAATAGCGAAAGGTGCCTCACCCTAGACACCTTCTCGAGTGGGTCTTAGCAGCCCAGGCATAATTAGTAAGCGTGGTGGGTTCCGCGCTCCAGATGGAGACTCAGCTGGAAGTTAAAGGGAAGAATGACAAGGAACTTTATGAATTGGAGCTGTAAGTTAACTCTTTGACAGAGAGAGCGAGATGGTGGTGGGGGACAGCCCCAGTGAAATCAGAGGTGAGAGCACAAAGCAATACAGTAGGCAGACTCCGGTTTTTTTGGGGGGAGATGCTCGAGAATATCCGGGTGGACTCCTGAGGCTCGATCCCGCATTTGCGTATGCCGAGCCTCCTTCCTCATGACCTTTGTCCAGAGTGGAATGCCTCCCCGGCTCCCGGCACATTGATCAGTGCATGCTCAGTCACGATATCAGTGCCTGCTCAGCCACGTGATCACTGACGGCACAGTCACGTGATCAGCGCCTCTCAGTCACGTGATCACCGTATGATAAACACGTGATCAGTGAACGACCAGCCACGTGATCACTGCATGCGCGGTCAGGTGGTCAGTTCCTGATCAGCCACCTGATCAGTGCGTGCACAGTCCCCTGATCAGCGCCTGTCAGTCACTGATCACTGCCTGATAAACACGTGATCAGTGCCCGAACAGCCACGTCATCAGTGCATGCGCAGTCACGTGATCAGTGCATGATGCCACGTGATCAGTGGTGCACAGTCCCATGATCAGCGCCTGTCAGTCACTGATCATTGCCTGATAAACACGTGATCAGTGCATGATGAGCCATGTGATCAGTGCCTGATCAGCCACGTCATCAGTGCATGCGCAGTCACGTCATCAGTGCATGATAGCCACGTGATCAGTGCATGCTCAGTCACGTGATCTGGACTTGATCAGCCACGTGATCAGTGCCTGCAGAGTCACGTGATCAGGGCCTGCTGAGCTGCGTGATTCCTGCCGGCTCATCTGCATGACAATTGCCATCAGAGCTGCGTGATTCCTGTCGGGTCATCTGCTTGACAATTGCCAGCTGAGCTGCGTGATTCCTGCCTGGTCACGTGCTTGATTATTGCCAGTTGAGCAGCATGATTCGTCACTGCTGAGCTCCATGCTTATTGCCTGCTGATTGCGTGGTTCGTGTCTGCTCAGCTCTTTGAGTATTGCCTCCTGGGGTCCCTGTTCGGTCGCCACCTGCCGGGGACCAGCCCCAACTGATCCAGGGTATTCGAAGGAGAGATGGCCTAGGCGACTATTTATATGCTAATCAGAGGTGTCAAGAATAATAGTATGAGGAGAGCTCAGTAGGAAAATTCGGTGGAGAAAAGAGACTGAGTAGCTTGGTTTACGCGGAAGACCAATCAAACTTCAAGACAAGAAGTTTGCACCACTTACGTAGGCCGCAGGCGCCCTCTCGAATAGCGAAGGTGCCTCACCCTAGACACCTTCTCGAGTGGGTCTTAGCAGCCCAGGCATAATTAGTAAGCGTGGTGGGTTCCGCGCTCCCAGATGGAGACTCAGCTGGAAGTTAAAGGGAAGAATGACAAGGAACTTTATGAATTGGAGCTGTAAGTTAACTCTTTGACAGAGAGAGCGAGATGGTGGTGGGGGACAGCCCCCAGTGAAATCAGAGGTGAGAGCACAAAGCAATACAGTAGGCAGACTCTGGTTTTTTTTGGGGGGAGATGCTCGAGAATATCCGGGTGGACTCCTGAGGCTCGATCCCGCATTTGCGTATGCCGAGCCTCCTTCCTCATGACTTTGTCCAGAGTGGAATGCCTCCCCGGCTCCCGGCACATGATCAGTGCATGCTCAGTCACGATATCAGTGCCTGCTCAGCCACGTGATCACTGACGGCACAGTCACGTGATCAGCGGCCTCTCAGTCCACGTGATCACCGTATGATAAACACGTGATCAGTGAACGACCCAGCCACTGTGATCACTGCATGCGCGGTCAGGTGGTCAGTTCCTGATCAGCCACCTGATCAGTGCGTGCACAGTCCCCTGATCAGCGCCTGTCAGTCACTGATCACTGCCTGATAAACACGTGATCAGTGCCCGAACAGCCACGTCATCAGTGCATGTGCAGTCACGTGATCAGTGCATGATAGCCACGTGATGAGTTCGTGCACAGTCCCATGATCAGCGCCTGTCAGTCACTGATCATTGCCTGATAAACACGTGATCAGTGCATGATGAGCCATGTGATCATGTGCCTGATCAGCCACGTCATCAGTGCATGATGCAACATTATAATGGTGGTTTTTGTTAAAAAGGTGTTTTAGTACAGTGGCTGGATAACAGAGGTTTCTGGAGGAAGCCCTACCTAGGACCCAAATCCTTCAATCCAAACTTAAAATGTTACTCCCCGCCACTACTAGTAGCCAGTGCTTAAGCTAATAATAGCTAATTAATAAAAATGGAGGATAACATGTGTCTGACATGGAGATAATGACTGGCTAGATGACGAAATTCAATGGGCGGCTTAAACAATCCTGTGACAATGAGATAAACAATGCGACCAACGTGAATCCACCTAATGAACGACATGTGAAGGAGGTAACTGGCGGAGAACAACCAACTGCAAATTTGGCAATTGTCCTCTTAAGGGATCTCCATAAACATGTGTATCCCGAACAGGTATTATTCACAATGTGCACAAGCCCTCGAGGAGGAAGGCTGAACACGCCTCCGATCCAGGGAGTGTAGAACAGTTGGCTGCAGTGCAGCATGGAAGTTAAAACACAGTGTGGCTTAAAGCTCAAAATGCGAGCTGATTCAGGGACCAGAACGAACAGGATGACTCATGGAAAGCATGCACTGATTCACGTGGCCTGATCATCTCCATCCAGACACTGAATGACGGTGGAATTAGAGCTGGCATGGAACCAGTGGAACTGTTCAGAGCCAATCTGGATTGTACTGTTTGTGCTGCGGCTGCTTCGGCCAAAATCGCACTGATACCATCTAGCTCGAATTTATTCAGGCAGTGGAATCAGTGACGTGAACAGGCCGTGCGTGGATACTAGCAGGCCATGGAGGCGGTGATAGCACACATTTGATACAACGTTGAAGCTGATCAGACCGACCTATTGACGTGTACTCGCCGCCATCTGTAAG